>NW_024544603.1:0-109537 GCF_018167655.1 Microtus oregoni
TTCTCTGTGGTTTTGGAGCCTGTCCTGGAACCAGCTCTTGTAGACCAGGCTCGAACTCACAGAGATCCACCTGCCTCTGCCTCCCAAGTGCTGGGATTAAAGGTGTGCGCCACCACCGCCCGGCCAAACACCTGGTTTTTGACAAAGAAGCAAAAAATATCAAATTGAAAAAAGAAAGTCTATTTAACAAATGGTGCTGGCACAACTGAATATCATCATGTAGAAGAATGAAAATAGACCCATATTTATCACCATGCACAAAACTCAAGTCCAAATGGATCAAAGACCTCAACATAAATTTAAGCACACTAAGCCTTAAAGAAGAGAAAGTGGGAAGTACACTTGATCGCATTGGCACAGGGAACCACTTCCTAAATATAACCCCAGCAGCACAGACACTGAGAGAAACAATTAATAAATGGGACCTCCTGAAACTGAAAAGCTTCTGTAAAGCAAAGGACATGGTCAACAAGACAAAACAGCTTATGGAATGGGAAAAGATTACCAACCCCACATCAGACAGAGGGCTGATCTCCAAAATATACAAAGAAATCAAGAAATTGTTTATCAAAAGAACAACTAATACAATAAAAAAATTGGAGTACAGATCTAAACAAAGAACTCTCAACAGAGGATCACAACCCAAGAGAACCTAGACAACAATGAGGACACTAAGAGAGACACACATGGACCTAATCTACATGGGAAGTAGAAAAATATAAGATCTCCTGAGTAAATTGGGAACATGGGGCCCTTCGGAGAGGATATAAGGGGAAGGGAGAAGCAGGGAGGAGAGCAGAGAAAAATGTAGAGCTCAAGAAAAATTTTTAAAAATGTGTATGTATAAATGTTTTGCCTGCATGTATGCATGTGAACTACATGCATGGTAGAAGCCTTCAGAAGTAAGCAGAGGGGGTCAGATCCCCTGGCACTGGGGTTATGGATGGATGTAAGTCACCATGTGGTTTCTGGGAAGAGAACCCAGGTCCTCTGGAGAACAAGTACTCTTAACTGTTGAGTCATCTCTCAGCCCCAAATAGACTTATTTTTTTATTTGTATGTGTGTATGTGCACATGTGCGGTGCCTATTGAAGAAAGAAGGGGACATCAGATGGTTGTGAGCTACATATGGTGCTGTGAATTGAATGGACTCATTCATCATAACCACTGAATCTTTTCTCCAGCATCTGGTTTCTTGACTTTGACAAAGTGTGTCCCAGCACGGGAGAGGCAGAGGCAGGTAGACGTCTGTGAGTTCAAAGTCAGCCTGTTCTATAAAACAAGTTCCAGGATAGCCAGAATTGTTACACAGAGAAACTCTGTCTCAGAAAAAGAGAAACAAACAAAAAAGATAAAAAGGGTCTTGCTGGCCTTAGTGGCAAGTCTGTAGTCTAGGCAACTGAGAGGCAGAAGCAGGAAGAGCAGAAGTTCAAGGTTCTTCCTGGCTAAAGATTTCTGGACCAGTTGGATGGAAATACAGTTAAGCAATATATATATGCTTGGAAGATGCAGTGTGTAGTGTCTTATGGGATCACACCTGTACATTTGTAATATCAGCAGTTCTTAAAACCAAGGGGGATCTAGAGTTCAAGGTCATCCTTAGCTACATATCAAATCTCAAACCACACATGAGATCCTGCCTCCAAAACCAAAAAGCAAAAGAGCAAAATAAAAACAAGGACCCACATGAAAGGAGAGAACTGACTCGGACAATTTGTTTTCTGACCTTCACACAGGCAATGTAACAAGTATACTCCCCCACACACACAAAAAATGTAAAGTCATTTTATTATTCTGTTTGCATGAATGTTCGGCTTGCATGTATTATCTGTACACCACACGGATCCAGTGAGTGCTACTGGAGGCCAGAAGAGGGTATCAGATCCCCTGGGACTGAAATAACAGACAGTTGGGAGAGCCCTGTGGATGCTGAGGATCGAACCTGGGTTCTTTGAAAGAGCAGGCAGTGTTTGTTCCATTGAGCCATCCCTCCAACCCTCTAAAAGATTTTTTAAAAAAACAAAATTAAAGCCAGGAATGGTGGTGCATGCTTTTAATCCCAGCACTCAGAGGGCATGGGGCCTACTCAGTGACTTTCAGGACAGTCCAAACTACATAAAGAGAGTGTATCTCAATAAAGAGAGAGAATGAGGGAAGAAGTAGAAAAAAGAAAGACACACACAGAGGAGAGGAGATTATTTAATGGGCAGATATACACATACATACATACATATATCATTTTTTAAAAATCATAAAGAAGCTGGCTGGTAGTAGTCCATACCTTTAATCCCAGAACTCGGGAGGCAGAGGCAGGCAGATCTCTGTAAATTCAAGGCCAGCCTGGTCTACAGAATCAGTTCCAGAACAGGCTCCAAAGCTACACAAAGAGACCCTGTCTCAAAAAACAAAAACAAAATCATAACGATACTCAGTCTTGCACATTTAAGGAATTCCTCCAAAAAATTTCTTTTTTTATTTTTTGTTTTTTTTTTTGTTTTTTTCAAGACAGGGTTTGTCTGTTTAATAGCCCTGGCTGTCCTGGAACTAGCTCTAGTAGACCAGGCTGGTCTCGAACTCACAGAGATCCACCTGCCTCTGCCTCCCAAGTGCTGGGATTAAAGGCGTTCGCCACCACCGCCCAGCGATCTCATTTCTTTCTACCTCATCTGTAGGCGTGACAGAAAACATGCTGGAAACCCTGATTCCCAAGGGAGAGGGTCACCGTGTGATGGTGGTGCTGGGACCACATGCTGGAAAGGTGAGTCCCCACACCTGGAAATGACTCTGGAGATCACTGAGGATCTAGGCTGCCTTTGCTGACTCTCCCCATTCCTCCTCAGGTGGGACTTCTTCTGAGTCGGGACAGCGTGCAGAGTCAAGCTTTGGTGCAACTTGGGAGAGAGAACCAGGTTGTAGAGCTCCACTATGATGCTATCTGCCAGTACATGGGTCCCAGTAACTCGGATGAAGACTGACATGTGGACCACTGTCATCCCCCAGGCTGTCACTAGTTGTGTTGCAATCTGCAATGGATGCCATGGAGAAGATAGGAGACAATTGTTCTATCCTCCTTTGAGGAGCAAGAACAGAGGTGTGAGTTGATAGACCAGACTATTTACCAAAATTTAGAATATAATAAAACCCATTTTAAAAAGTGGGAAGATGACATCAAAACCAGTATGTGAGCTGTGAATTCAGGTGGGAACTGAGATGACTGAGGTGGAGCTACTTCACTTCTTAGCCTCATTTCCCTGCTCAGGGTGCAGGACAAGTTAAATTACCTATCCAATACAGAGTTCCCTCTTGGAGCATAGAAATGATGAGATCTGCCGGGCGTTGGTGGCGCACGCCTTTAATCCCAGCACTCGGGAGGCAGAGGCAGGCGGATCTCTGTGAGTTCGAGACCAGCCTGGTCTACAGAGCTAGTTCCAGGACGGGCTCCAAAGCCGCAGAGAAACCCTGTCTCGAAAAAACAAAAAAAAAACAAAAAAAAAAAAGAAATGATGAGATCTGTCCTCACACAAACACTATAGAATCTCCAGTGCTACATCTCAGAACAGCTTCCTGAGTTTGGATCTTGAATGGCTTTCAAAGACCCATATCTTTCTTTTTTTAAGGTTCATTGTATTTTTAGTTATATTATGTGTGTGCCTGTGTGAGAGTGTGCAATTATGAGTACAGATGCTTTCAGAGACCATTAGTGTTAAGTCCCCTGGGAACTGAAGCTACATGCAAGGAACCAAACTTGGGTCCTTTGAAAGAGCAGCAAGCACTCTTAACCACTGAGCCATCTCTCTAGCCCATATATCCATATGTTAAAGGATTCTTGCCCAGGATGATGCTAGTAGCACTTATTTTTGACCTTTGAAAGCTAACGGCCTGCTAGAGATTGCTTAGGCCATGACTTAGAACCTCCAAAACTGTGAACCAAAATAGACCTTTCCTCCTCACACTTTATTTCTGGTAGTTTGTCTGAGTAAGGGAAAACTGCTGCCCCCGCTGAGAACTCTAGTAGGACATCCGTTATCCTTGATCCAGGGCAGACCTCCAGGAATGTCACTGAGGTGATGATGCACTGAAGAGACATGGAGACTTATGCCCACAGATGGGATGGGTTACTTCTAATTTCCAAAGAAGCCAGTCACTTTTAGTCCTAAATTATTAGCTTGCAGGTTAAAAGCTATTTCTGACTCATGCAGTTTCTCTGCTTGCCCTAGGTAATTATATTTTTTTAAAAGGTTATTGTTGAGAATCCTGAACATTTTTCCTGCTTAATGGTGTAAGATAAAAATCAACAAGAGAAGTCAGAGTATTAGACACTATTGCTTCTAAATCATATTTGAAGCTTAAGTCATTCATGCAATAAATGGTATTTGACTTAGATCTGGGCCACAGATAAGAATACCTAAATGCCTATGGCATACATTGAAAAGAGTCAAAACACCCCAGAACAGGATGATAAGATAATTGGGACTAGGGATGGGGCTTAGTGTTGGTGTATGTGCCTAACATATGTAAAGCCTTGGGTTCCATCCCCAGTACCACCAGGAAAAGAGAAATTGCTGACTGTTGAACAAAGGCAAACTGAACTCTCTGGCCAAAATGAACAAACATAAAAACGATGTGAGTCACCAAGTGTGGTTGGTAGCCCATACCTGTAATCTAACACTTGAGAGCCGAGACAGGAAGATTTCCATGAGTTCTAGGACAGTCTGAGCTTCATCAAAAGACTCTTTCTTCAAAAACTTAAAAACAGGAAATGGGCTGGGTGTGGTGGCACACAGCTCTGATCCTAGCACTCAGTAGGCATAGTCAGGCAGATCTCCATGAGTGTGAGGCCACCTGGTCTACATAGCAAGTTCCATAGGGCTACATAGTGGGTCTCAGAAAAGAGTGTCGCTTTTCCCCTTCCTATTACCCCTTTTATGTCTCTTGTCTAATTGCTACAGCTAAGACTTTGACACTGTAGAAAACAGGTAGAGGAGAGTGGGCAACTTTCCTTATCTCATTCCTGATTTTAGAGGAAATGCTCAGTATGTCTCCATTTAATATAATGTTGGCTATAATAACATGTTGGTATATAACCTTTATTATTTTGAGGTGTTTTCCATCTGTTCCTACAGTCTCCAGAGCTTTTATCACAAAAACTTGTCGAACTTGTCCAATGTGTTTTAAACATCAGTTTAAATAATTAATGTAATTTCTGTCCTTGAGTTTGTTTGTATTCCATTTATTGGTTTATGTATGTTGTAACAATGTTGCCTTTCTAGGATGAAGCCCATTTGGTTATAATGTGTAATCTTCTCAGTGTATACCTGAATTCAGTTTGTAAGCATTTTGTTAAGAATTTTTGCATCTGTGTTCATCAAAAAATTGGTCTGTATTTTTTTCTTTCTTTTTCCTTTCTTTATTCTCCTCCTTCATCTCTTCTCTTTTTTCTTCTTCCCTTTTTTTTTAATATTTATTTATTTATTATGTATACAATATTCTGTCTGTGTGCATGTCTGCAGACCAGAAGAGGGCACCAGACCTCTTTACAGATGGTTGTGAGCCACCATGTGGTTGCTGGGAATTGAACTCAGGACCTTTGGAAGAGCAGGCAATGCTCTTAATCTCTGAGCCATCTCTCCAGCCCTTCTTCCCCCTTTTTTTTTGTTTTGGGTTTTTCGAAGCAGTGTTTCTCTCTGTTGCTTTGGAACCTGTCCTTGAATTCACTGTAGACCCCCAGCATGTGCTGGGATTAAAGGCATGTGTCATCATGCCTGACCTAAAGAACTTTTTTTAATATATTACCTGAACTAACCCAAACTATCAACAAATGGAACTGTATGGAATTGAACACTTTGTGTACATCAAAGGGTGTTGGACTCTAGCGTCCAAACACCGAGAAGGAGTCACCCCCAGAGACCATCTCATACACCACAGCCGATGCAAAAGCATAAGGATTTTATTAATTCTGTCATGACAGGGTCCCCCAGCATTCGGGAAGCCGAGGGACCTCGAATAGCTGGTACAGTCTACTTTTAAAGGGGCCACAGAAGCAAGGGGGGGTTGTTCTTTGAACATTCTGATTGGCTTATTTGCAAGGGCTATTACCAATAATTGACTGGAGAGCTGTTGCCAGATCAGATGAGGTAAGAGGTCATTTTGACCCCGTTTCCCAGGGGACCGAACCAAAGCATACGTATATGAGTAATTGTTCAGGAACCGAGTACGTGTGAGTGTAGCTGTTAGGTCCTTGGTTCCCGGGGAGGAGGGGAAGCACTATGGCACAGAGGCTGAGAGGATTCAGAATTGTCAAAAATGGCTTCAGGATTGTCTTAAAGTCTTACAAGGGAACAGTGGGCAGAGCCAAGAGCAGAGATCTTTACTAGCTACACCTCAGACAATGGGCTGATAGCCAGAATTTTTTTTTTTTTTTTTTTTTTTTGTTTTTCGAGACAGGGTTTCTCTGTGGTTTCTCTGTGGCCTGTCCTGGAACTAGCTCTTGTAGGCCAGGCTGGCCTCGAACTCACAGAGATCCACCTGCCTCTGCCTCCCGAGTGCTGGAATTATAGGCGTGCGCCACCACCGCCCTGCTTGATAGCCAGAATTTACAAAGAATTAAATTAAATTAAATACCAAGGAAACAAAATTGCCAGTCATCAAAAAGTACAAATGAGCTGGGCGTGGTGGCGCATGCCTTTAATCCTAGCACTCAGGCAGGTAGATCTCTGTGAGTTCAAGGCCAGCATGGTCTACAAAGTGAGTTCCAGGACAGCCAGGACGTAGAGAAACTGTTTAAATAAAAACGGGCTGGAGGGTAGTAATGGTGATGGTGACTGCGCATGCCTTTAATCCCAGCACTCAGGAGGCTGAGACAGGTGGATACCTGAGTTTGAGGTCTGCATGGGGAAAACCAAACAAAAACGACCAATAACCATTTTTAAAGTGTTCACTATCCTTAGCCATTAAGGAAATGCAAATTAAACCTACTTTGAGATACCACCTCACCCCAGTCAGAATGGCTGTCCATAAATCTGACAACCAATGTTGGAAAGGATGTGGAGAGAAAGTACCCTTAATCAACTTTTGATAGTGGTGCAAGCTAATATAAAGTCATTGTGGAAATCAGTTTGAAGATTTCTCAAAGAACCCCATACCCTACCATAGAGATATTGGCACCCCCATGTTTATCGCTGCTTTAATCACTATAGGAAAGAATGAAATCTATCTAGTCCATTAACACACACACCAAATTTTCATTAGCCGTATTGAAGGGTTTACCCAGCACTCCCCACCCCAGTTGGCAACTGTGACAGGCTGCAGAAAAGACCCAGCAAGATACAGGCCCCTGACTGAGCAGGATGTGCTGAGCCCCTGGCCTTGCCTTAATTACTGGGAAGAAATTGCCAGGTATTCTCCATTTGGTAAGGAAGCAATCAGAAGTGAGCTGGCGCTGGCGGGCTCTGGATGTGCTTTACTGTTAATGGTGGAATGCAGTAACCGCTCCCCCATGGCTTCCAGGTATAGCAACCTTTCCCCAGCTGCAGCTGACCAATTACCTCAGGACAGGTTCCCCCAGCCTGGAGGTGTGCCTATCCCAGACTGTCCGTGCAACTTGAAGACTCCCAGACCATCCCCCCTTTGCTCTATCCCCCTGCCCCACTGCTGCTCTTGGGGGGTCCCTCCTCCATCGGACCAGCGGGTGGACCAACGGACAGATGGATCCCATTTAACTTGTAATAAAAAAAGACTTTGCTTTTGCATTGGATGTGGTCTCTTGGTGGTTTTGGGGTTCCAGAATCCCAACAATATATTTAAAACAATGGAATGTTATTCAGTGCTAAAAAAAAAAAAAAAGTTAAACAAAAACTCGCAGGAAAATGGATGAACTTAGAATGTATTTTATTCTCAGAAAATGCCTGTTATATTTGGAATGTAGCCAATAATATATGTATATATGTAAGCAAATGTTTACATGGGACACAGTATAGCAAAGAAAAGAACAAGAAAGACTAAGTATAAGGGAATGGGGAAGGACTGAATGCAGGGAATGGACATGAATTATGAAAAAAGATATGAAGCTAATTGTTGGTGGGTTTTATTTCTCTTAAATCTCTAGGTATTTTGCTTGCCTCTATGTCTCTGCCCTACATGAGTGCCTGGTGTCTGCAGAGACCAGGGGAGTGCTCTCCTGGAACTGGAGTTCCAGAGAGTTGTGAGCCACCTTGTGGCTGCTAGGGATGAGCCCAGTCCTTTGAAGAGCAGCCAGTGCTCTTAAGTGCTGAGCCATCTCTCCAGCCCCTATTGTTACTATTTTTGTTATTTGTTTTTTTGTTTTGTTGTTGTTTGTTTGTTTGTTTTTGGCGAGGACTCAAGACAGGGTCTCATTTCGTAGCCCTAGCTGTCCTAGAACTCAGTTTGTAAACCATTATGTCCTCAAACTCAGATATCCGCCTGCCTCTGCCCCTCTCCCCTGAGTCTGGTATTAAAGGAGTGTGCCACTATGCCGGGCTCACGAAAGTTACTTTTATGAAATATCTGTGTAACGTTCGGTATTTTCCCAAGCCCCTCCCCACCCTGTCAATCACTCCTATAACCGCAGTGTTCAGCAGGGTAGCAGGAGGATCTCCTCGAGTTTTAGGTCAAACTGGCCAACACAGGATGTTAGAAGCCAGTGTGGACAATATAGAGTGTACGACTCTATCTCAAAAGTGAAAACCAGGTCACTCCACAACGTGTTCCCTTTCAAATATTTGCAGTCTCAGGACCGCACCCACCCTAAGACCTGGTGCTCAGGGAAGTAGCCACTCCCAAGCCCTGTGACGCTAGCTCGGCCCAAACCACTGCGTGTGACCGGAGGGGACCATCTGAGCCGCGGATCGCGGCGGCCTGGGCTGAACCACATGGATGTCGGGCGTGGGGGGAACTCGGGAGCCGCCGCCCGGCTCGAGCCCCTGCAGGGCGCGGCCATCTTGGGACGTTCCACTTGTCCATGGCGGAGGAGCGGGGCAAACAGGGAAGCGGCATCTCGGCCGCAGACGGCCACCATCCGCTCACCCCAAAACCCCGTCTGGGCGTGCTTCCCGCCACGCTGCGCTGGCGGATGGAACTATCGGGCCAGCGGGACGCCGCTATCCCACCCGGCACGTTCGCCCGCTTTCCTGCGACCCCTCGAACCATTTGGAACCCGCTCCTAAGGCCCTCGCGCAGGCCATTGACTGAGGCGCTGCCCCGCTTGGCTCTGATTGGTCGCCGGTCACGTTCGCAGATTTCCTGCGACCCCTCGAACCATTCGGAACCCGCTCCCGAGGCCCTCGCGCAGGCCATTGGCTGAGGCGCTGCCCCGCTTGGCTCTGATTGGTCGCCGGCCACGTTCGCCGCTTTCCTGTGACCCCTCGAACCATTTGGAACCCGCTCCCAAGGCCCTCGCTCAGGCCATTGGCTGAGGCGCTGCCCTGGTGGGCTCTGATTGGTTGCCGGCCGGGCTCGAGGTCGGCCTTTCCTGCGACCCCGGGTCGGCTGCTTTCTGCGGCTGCGGGGTCCTGGGAATAATGTAGCTCCACCCCCACCCTTGCTCCGGGTTCCCGGAACTGCTTCTAGACATGCGCAGTGGTTGTGACCTGTAGCTAGGCATCCTTCCAAAACCCAGGTTTAAGAACCTTAAGTCGCTGGTTCAAATACCACCTCAGTGTTTAAAACTGCTCGTGGCCGGGCGGTGGTGGCGCACGCCTTTAATCCCAGCACTCGTAAAGCAGAGGCAGGCGGATCTCTGTTGAGTTCAAAGCCAGCCTGCTCTACAGAGCGAGTTCCAGGACAGCCAGGGCTATTAAGCAGAGAAACCCTGCCTCAAAAAACAAAAATTATAAAATAAAATTGATCGCGGGTCAAAAGTCAGCAGAGGATGCTTGTTTTTACTGTCAAAGATTAGTGAGATCACACACCAGGCCTGGCGCTTTCATCATACTACAGTTTAAAATTTATCAATGCTGTTGTGCATGTTAGTGCGCCCCTTTAATCCCAGCACTAGGGAAGCAGAAACAGGCTGATTTTTAAGTTCCAGATCATTCTGATCTACATGGTTCCGCCAGACAGTGGTGGCGCACGCCTTTAATCTCAGAGTGGTGGCGTATCTCCGTGAGTTCAAGACCAGCCTTGTCTAAAGAGCTAGTGCCAGGATAGGCTCCAAAGGTACACAGAGAAACCCTGTCTCGAGAAAAAAAAAAAACAAGCCAAATAGGTATGCATGGTGTTATTAACAGGCAATAAATAATCTCGCCTTGCACAAAAGAACACTCAAAGGGAAAAATAAAGTAGCTAGGTAAGTTAGTTCTTGGAGGAGAGGGTGGCAAAAGAAGTGCTAGAACGCACACCTGGGCAAACATGGCTATTTTTTTTGTAGGTGGAGGTGTTGGCTGCATTGCATTATACCCATTGGTGGGAACTTAACTTCACAATCTGACACGATTGGCTAATCAAAGCAAGGGGGAATGGGGAAATTAGGGGAATACAAGTCATTGCTGGACTGACTGCTTTTGATTTAAAAAAACAAACTTTTCTCATTATTTCTTCTTTTATTATGATTTTTTATTTCAAACTTAGAAAGCATACATAGATCATTTGGAGGCTCTAGTAGCAGTGTTGGGCCCTAAAGCCCCACCAAGCAGGAGGTCGCCCCAAGAGACACTCTCAGCACGGTTGATGCAATAGCACGAGGAATTTTTATTCTGCCACGGCAGAGGTCCCTCAGCCTCGAGAGGAGAAGGAAGGACTCCTGCTTTGTCTATTACAAGCTCTTTTAAAGGAAAAACCACAAAATCAGGGAGGGGGTAGTACAGAATCAAAGGGAAAGTCCAAAAATCATTTGTCAACTATTTTGACTAGTTCATTCAACGGTCAGCTAACTCTACTTGATCAATGTTATGGCGATTACAAGGAGGAACACCTGCAGGTCGTCTCACCCCAGTTCCAGGTCCAGGTCTATTGAAGAAAGACTACAATGGGGATGGAAAGCACTCAAAGCTCCAGTGTATGCGTGGTTGGTTCCCAGGAAAGGGGTGCAGTAATGCTGAGGTGCCCCAAAGTCTTTCAGCAGTACATTACTGTTATGAGTGATGGCCTAAACATGGCTTTCAGCAGGGCTGCTCAACTTTCCTCCTGCAGCGACCCTTTAATACCTCATGTTGTGGGGACCCCCAAAACACCATAAAATTATTTTCGTTGCTACTTCCTGTCATTTTGCTACTGTTGTGAACTGCAATGTAAATATCTGTTTTCCAATGTTTATAGGCAACCCCTGTTAGGTCAAGGCCCTTAGGCTGTAAAGAAACCACTGACTTACAGTCAGGATACCTTCCAAAGGGTAGTTTCTTGACAAAGCTATTGAACAGGCCCAACTGGAATATAAGGTTTTCACCCTGTTCAAAAATTTTATTCTCTTGACTAGAAAGAAATTTGTCTTTGCAAAGTCTTTATTTCACTATTCTCCTCTCTGGAAGGGTCACTCTAGAATTGTTTAGGAGCCAGATTCAAGATCAGGTTTCCCAAAACACTTTGGTGCCCAGACATTTTTGGGTTTTAGCCAAAAAAGAAAAGAAACTATATGCTTTTCCTTGGGGCCTTTTTACTTTAAACTGTCTGGCCAATGTCTACCCCCCTCTCAAGAGGTGTCCCTAATTGCCATTATGGGATTGGGGTGATGGCCGGTCTGGCTTGCTCCATATGAATTTTCAGTGTCAGGTGTGGCATTTGGGGAGTACCAGCCCAGAGGGACTATCCAAAGGTTACCAACTACCAGCTGTAGGGAGGAAAGGAAGTTCTTAACTGCTGTCGAGGCATGCAAGGAGGATAAAGGCCAGAGTTAGGACAAGCAGGTAAGGAGGGAAAGGCAGAATATGGGAATATGTCTAAAACAAAGCCTATTAGAAGTTCTTTCTTCATTTGATTTTTCAAGACAGAGTTTCTAGTAGCTTTGAAGCCTGTCCTGGAACTCCCTCTGTAGACCAGGCTGGCTTCGAATTCACGGAGATCCTCCTGTCTCTGCTTCCTGAGTGCTGGAATTAAAGGCGTGCGCCACCACCGCCCAGCTCATTAGAATTTATTGATGGGCTCACATGGACATATTCTACTGGGCCTCTCATTTTTCCCCCAAGGTGGGGTTCAACAGGATCTGTGGGTTCTGGAAATCCAACCCATGTCTGTTGGAAGAACAGCCAATGCTCTAAAGACTGAGCCATCTCAGCCAGGGTGTGGTGGTACACACTTCTAATCCCAGCACACAGGAGGCAAAGGCAGGCCATTCTCTGCGAGTTCAAGGCCACCCTGGTCTGCACAGCAAGTTCCAGGACAGGCGTTAAAGCCACAGAGAATCCCTGTCTCGAAAAACCAAAAGAAATGTATTATTATTTTGTGTATATGGGTGTTCTGCCTGCATCTATGTCTGAATATCACATGCATGCAGAGTCCTCAGAGACCAGAAGAGGACATCAGATGTGCTGAGACTGGAAATACAGTTGTGAGCAGCCATGTGGGGACTGGGGACAGAACCTGGATCCTCTGGAAGAGCAGCCAATGCTCTTAACCATTAAGCCATCTCTCCAGCCCCCGTACATAGTTTTGCTTTGCTTGAGGCAGGGTCCTACTAGGCAGCCCTGAATGGCCTCAAAACTCGGAGGTCTGTCTACCTGTTTCCAGAGTCTAAAGTCTAGCCCATACCTGGCTCTCTATTGTGGTTGAGACGGGATCTCTCACTGGACTAGAGTTTGCCACTTTGGCTAAATGGTGGGCTACTGAGCCCCTGGGATCCTTCTGTCACCCCTGCCAGCTCCCACTGCTGAGATTAGAGATATACCACTCTGCCCAGATTTTACATGCATGCTGGGGTTCTGAACTCAGGTCCTAATACCTGCGCATCAAGCACTTTACCCACCAATGCATATCCATTACCCATTTTAATTTTTTTTAATTTTATATTATTATTGTTGTCATAATCTGGCTTTTTTAGACAGAGTTTCTCTGTAGCTTTGGATCATGTCCTGGAACTAATTTTATTTTTTAATGCGCATGGCTGCTTTGCTTGTATGTATGTCTGTGCACAACTTTATGCCTGGCGCCAGAAAAGGCCATTGGATCCCCTGGAACTGGAGTTAGAGAGTTGGGAGATTCCTTGGTACTGGGACCGACACTCGAGCCCTCTGGAAGAGTGGCCAGTGCTCTTAACTACTGAGTCATTTCTACAGCCCAACACAGTCTTCTGAAACAAGGTCTCATGAAATCTAGGCTTATCTCAGCCTTCCTGTATAACTGAGCCTGGCCTTGAACTCTCAGTCCTTGGTCTCTGCCTCCAAAATGCTGAAATTGCAGCTTGAGCCACCATGCCCAGCTTCCCTGAGATATTTTTTTTCTTCTGAGACAGGGTCTCACTGTGATCCCTGGCTAGCTACGTGAATGTGGACCAGGATGGCCTGGAAGTTGTGACAATCCTCTTGCCTCCCTGAGATATTTTTTTTTCTTCTAAGACAGGGTCTCACCGTTTATCCCTGACTAGCTACGTGAATGTGGACCAGGATGGCCTGGAACCTGTGGCAATCCTATTGCCTCTCTGCCTGCTGTGCTAGAATTATAAGCATGAGACATCATGCTCAGCCGCTCGTGCTATCTTGAGGGGATTCTTTAGATCTTCTGACTGAGGAATCGTGAGTGTTCTCCCCACGTTTGGGTCCAAGGCTAAATTGTCCTGCACAAGCTCAAACTCCTATAGCTCCAGGAGCTACTGGATACACGCCCTCTGCCGGTGGTAGAGGAGGCCAAGGGGTTGCTTCTGTAGCTTGTTGCAACACATTGCGCCTGCGCGGCAAAAACGAAACCAAGAAACCCTGCCCATTTACTGGGGGAGCCTTAGCCTCCCATGGGCCTGGGCAGGCAGAGAGCCGATATTTGGGAGCCGAGGGCCCGTGATTGTCTGTTAGGTTCCTAGGTGGGGCCAAGTGGGTATACTTCAGGACAAAAGCCTAGGAGGTGAGGCCTTAGGTTATCCTAGTGTAGTCTTCCCTGCAGTGGCTCTCAAGCTTCCTAACTGCGCCCCTTTGATCCAGTTCCTCGTGCTGTGGTGACCCCCCCCCACCATAAAATCAGTTTCCTTGCTTCTTCATTACGTCATTTTGCTACCATTAGGAATCGTAATGCAAATCGTTCTGGAGACAGAGGCTTGTCAAATGGGGTGTAACCCACAGGTTCAGAACTGCTGTTTTCAAGTTTCAATGATAGAGGATTGTCAGAAGTTTTGTTCACCTGGGGTGATTTAACGCTTGGGAGGCTGAGGCAGAAGATTGTCACGAGTTCCTGGGTAAAACAAACAAACAAACAAAAAAAAACACAACCTTAATTTCTCAATATTATTAATGGTATAAGTAATAGATAAGTAAATAGATGTTCGCTAAAATAGGAACCAGGAGGTAGAGGAGGCCCTTGGATTGTCTTTACCTTTTTAAAATATTTTTTGAAGGCCGGGCAGTGGTGGTGCACACCTTTAACCCCAGCTCCAGGCAGTGACAGGTGGATCTCAGAGTTCAAGGCCAGCCTGGTCTATGGAACAAGTTCCAGGACAGGCTCCGAAAAAACTATATATGTGTGTGTATGTATGTATGTATATATATGTGTGTGTGTGTATACATATATATATATGTGTGTGTATATATATGTATATATATATATATATATATATATATATATATAGAGAGAGAGAGAGAGAGAGAGAGAGAGAGAGAGAGCGCTAAGGTCTCATTTGTATGTTCGTATGTCTGACTGATTACTTATGTAGACCAGGCTGGCTTGGAACCTCCAGAGACTCACCTTCTTCTGACTCTGAGTTCTAAAATTAAAGGCATGGGTCATCATGTCCAGCTCAATTTAATTTATTAATCATTTGCCTTTAAACAGGTTTGAGGGAGAAGACATCACACTTCAATTTAAGCAAACACTTTCTACTGTCAGACTTCTCTCTTTCTGTACAGTAGGCCACGAATCCATAGGCAAGGGCCCCACCAGCTTGGGCTCCTTCGTATCAGTTTAATTACTTTATTTAATGATTTAAAATAGTTTTGTTGTTGTTTTTGTTTGACACAAAGTCTCAGTATGTATCCCTGACTGTTCTCGAACTCACTTGTAGACAAGTGGCCTTGAACTGCCAGAGTTCTAACACCCCTCTTCTTAACTCCGCGAGCTCTGCCAGCGCTTGGTACAGGTCTACATGCAAACACAAAACATTCACAGAAATAAAAACACCTCCAAACACCCTCTGAGGATCTGTGTCACACATGGCTGTAAAAGCAGGAAGGGACGGGCACAGGAGTGTATCAAGGGCACAAAGGGAGGCTAGTGCAAGACCCCTGCAGGTACAGGTGAGGGCATAAAAAGAAAAACTAGTGTCATTTCTAGCACCCTGTGCCAAGGCCTACTCTGGAGAAATTAAAGGCATAAAAATGGATGGATGAGTGGCCGGGCAGTGGTAGCACATGCTTTTAATCCCAGCATTCAGAGGCAGAGTCGAGTGAATCTCTGTGAGTTCAAGGCCAGCCTGATCTACAAAGTGAGTTCCAGGACAGGCTCCAAAAGCTACAGAGAAACCCTGTCTTGACACCCCTCCCCCACACACACTGAGAAAAAAGGATGAATGGACAGAAGGAAATAATACATGGTGGCTCGCACCTGTAATCCTAGCACTCAGGGGGCAGAGGAAGGACTGCTAGGAGTTCAAGCCCAGCCTGCACTATCTAATAATCAGACCATCCAAGACTACACAGCATGATCCTGTCCCAAAAAAGAATAAAGTTTTACATTGATTTATTTTGTGTATATTTGGGGAGGGGGTATGTGTACCTTGGTGTGCTTGTAGAGGTCATTGTCAGACTTGGTGGCAAGTGCCCACACGTGCTGAACCATCTCAATACCCCTAAATAAATCATTTTTAAAAAGGGCTGATGATATAGAACAGTGGTAAAGAGAAATCTTTGAAGAAAGAAATTGAAGGCCAGGCGATGGTGGCATACGTCTTTAATCCCAGCACTCGGGAGGCAGAGGCAGGTGGATCTCTGTGAGTTCGAGACCAGCCTGGTCTACAGAGCTAGTTCCAGGACAGGCTCCAAAGCTTCAGAGAAACCCTGTCTCGAAAAACCAAAAAAAAAAAAAAAGAAAGAAAGAAAGAAAGAAAGAAAGAAATTGAAGAAGATGCCAGAAAGTGGAAAGATCTCCCATGCTCTTGGGTTGGTAGTTGGTAGAATTGTAAGACTTTAAGACAATCCTGAAGCCATTTTTGACAATTCTGAGTCCTCTCAGCCTCTGTGCCATAGTGCTTCCCCTCCTCCCCGGGAACCAAGGACCTGACAGCTATACTCACACGTACTCAGTTCCTGAACAATTACCCATATACGTATGCTTTGGTTCGGTCCCCTGGGAAACGGGGTCAAAATGACCTCTTACCTCATCTGATCTGGCAACAGCTCTCCAGCCAATTATTGGTAATAGCCCTTTCGAATAAGCCAATCACAACCCCCCTTGCTTCTGTGGCCTTCTCCTTTAAAAGTAGCCTGTGCAAGCTATTCGAGGTCTCTCGGCTTCCCGAATGCTGGGGGACCCTGTCATGACAGAATTAATAAAATCCTCATGCTTTTGCATTGGCTGTGGTGTGTGAGGTGGTCTCTGGGGGCGACTCCTCCTCGGTGTTTGGACGCTAGAGTCCAACAGAATTAACATAGTAAAAGTGGCAATCTTACAGATTCAATGCAATGCCCAGCAAAATCCCAACAAAATTCTTCACAGACCTCGAAAGAATGGTACTCAACTTCATGTGGAAAAGCAAAAAAAAAAAAAAAACAACCCAGGATAGCCCAAACAATCCTGTACAATAAAAGAACGTCTGGAGGCATTGCAATCCCTGACTTCAAACTCTACTACAGAGCTACAGTAATGAAAACAGCCTGGTATTGGCATAAGAACAGACAGGAGGACCAATGGAACCAAATTGAAGCCTGGATATTAATCCACACTCCTTCAAACTCCTGGTTTTTGGGGGGGTTTTTTTGGTTTTTTTTTTTTTGGTTTTTCGAGACAGGGTTTCTCTGTGGTTTTGGAGCCTGTCCTGGAACCAGCTCTTGTAGACCAGGCTCGAACTCACAGAGATCCACCTGCCTCTGCCTCCCAAGTGCTGGGATTAAAGGTGTGCGCCACCACCGCCCGGCCAAACACCTGGTTTTTGACAAAGAAGCAAAAAATATCAAATTGAAAAAAGAAAGTCTATTTAACAAATGGTGCTGGCACAACTGAATATCATCATGTAGAAGAATGAAAATAGACCCATATTTATCACCATGCACAAAACTCAAGTCCAAATGGATCAAAGACCTCAACATAAATTTAAGCACACTAAGCCTTAAAGAAGAGAAAGTGGGAAGTACACTTGATCGCATTGGCACAGGGAACCACTTCCTAAATATAACCCCAGCAGCACAGACACTGAGAGAAACAATTAATAAATGGGACCTCCTGAAACTGAAAAGCTTCTGTAAAGCAAAGGACATGGTCAACAAGACAAAACAGCTTATGGAATGGGAAAAGATTACCAACCCCACATCAGACAGAGGGCTGATCTCCAAAATATACAAAGAAATCAAGAAATTGTTTATCAAAAGAACAACTAATACAATAAAAAAATTGGAGTACAGATCTAAACAAAGAACTCTCAACAGAGGATCACAACCCAAGAGAACCTAGACAACAATGAGGACACTAAGAGAGACACACATGGACCTAATCTACATGGGAAGTAGAAAAATATAAGATCTCCTGAGTAAATTGGGAACATGGGGCCCTTCGGAGAGGATATAAGGGGAAGGGAGAAGCAGGGAGGAGAGCAGAGAAAAATGTAGAGCTCAAGAAAAATTTTTAAAAATGTGTATGTATAAATGTTTTGCCTGCATGTATGCATGTGAACTACATGCATGGTAGAAGCCTTCAGAAGTAAGCAGAGGGGGTCAGATCCCCTGGCACTGGGGTTATGGATGGATGTAAGTCACCATGTGGTTTCTGGGAAGAGAACCCAGGTCCTCTGGAGAACAAGTACTCTTAACTGTTGAGTCATCTCTCAGCCCCAAATAGACTTATTTTTTTATTTGTATGTGTGTATGTGCACATGTGCGGTGCCTATTGAAGAAAGAAGGGGACATCAGATGGTTGTGAGCTACATATGGTGCTGTGAATTGAATGGACTCATTCATCATAACCACTGAATCTTTTCTCCAGCATCTGGTTTCTTGACTTTGACAAAGTGTGTCCCAGCACGGGAGAGGCAGAGGCAGGTAGACGTCTGTGAGTTCAAAGTCAGCCTGTTCTATAAAACAAGTTCCAGGATAGCCAGAATTGTTACACAGAGAAACTCTGTCTCAGAAAAAGAGAAACAAACAAAAAAGATAAAAAGGGTCTTGCTGGCCTTAGTGGCAAGTCTGTAGTCTAGGCAACTGAGAGGCAGAAGCAGGAAGAGCAGAAGTTCAAGGTTCTTCCTGGCTAAAGATTTCTGGACCAGTTGGATGGAAATACAGTTAAGCAATATATATATGCTTGGAAGATGCAGTGTGTAGTGTCTTATGGGATCACACCTGTACATTTGTAATATCAGCAGTTCTTAAAACCAAGGGGGATCTAGAGTTCAAGGTCATCCTTAGCTACATATCAAATCTCAAACCACACATGAGATCCTGCCTCCAAAACCAAAAAGCAAAAGAGCAAAATAAAAACAAGGACCCACATGAAAGGAGAGAACTGACTCGGACAATTTGTTTTCTGACCTTCACACAGGCAATGTAACAAGTATACTCCCCCACACACACAAAAAATGTAAAGTCATTTTATTATTCTGTTTGCATGAATGTTCGGCTTGCATGTATTATCTGTACACCACACGGATCCAGTGAGTGCTACTGGAGGCCAGAAGAGGGTATCAGATCCCCTGGGACTGAAATAACAGACAGTTGGGAGAGCCCTGTGGATGCTGAGGATCGAACCTGGGTTCTTTGAAAGAGCAGGCAGTGTTTGTTCCATTGAGCCATCCCTCCAACCCTCTAAAAGATTTTTTAAAAAAACAAAATTAAAGCCAGGAATGGTGGTGCATGCTTTTAATCCCAGCACTCAGAGGGCATGGGGCCTACTCAGTGACTTTCAGGACAGTCCAAACTACATAAAGAGAGTGTATCTCAATAAAGAGAGAGAATGAGGGAAGAAGTAGA
Source organism: Microtus oregoni (assembly GCF_018167655.1). NCBI lineage: Eukaryota > Metazoa > Chordata > Mammalia > Rodentia > Cricetidae > Microtus > Microtus oregoni. The sequence continues at coordinate 19,257 of NW_024544603.1, forward strand.
AAAAAGAAAGACACACACAGAGGAGAGGAGATTATTTAATGGGCAGATATACACATACATACATACATATATCATTTTTTAAAAATCATAAAGAAGCTGGCTGGTAGTAGTCCATACCTTTAATCCCAGAACTCGGGAGGCAGAGGCAGGCAGATCTCTGTAAATTCAAGGCCAGCCTGGTCTACAGAATCAGTTCCAGAACAGGCTCCAAAGCTACACAAAGAGACCCTGTCTCAAAAAACAAAAACAAAATCATAACGATACTCAGTCTTGCACATTTAAGGAATTCCTCCAAAAAATTTCTTTTTTTATTTTTTGTTTTTTTTTTTGTTTTTTTCAAGACAGGGTTTGTCTGTTTAATAGCCCTGGCTGTCCTGGAACTAGCTCTAGTAGACCAGGCTGGTCTCGAACTCACAGAGATCCACCTGCCTCTGCCTCCCAAGTGCTGGGATTAAAGGCGTTCGCCACCACCGCCCAGCGATCTCATTTCTTTCTACCTCATCTGTAGGCGTGACAGAAAACATGCTGGAAACCCTGATTCCCAAGGGAGAGGGTCACCGTGTGATGGTGGTGCTGGGACCACATGCTGGAAAGGTGAGTCCCCACACCTGGAAATGACTCTGGAGATCACTGAGGATCTAGGCTGCCTTTGCTGACTCTCCCCATTCCTCCTCAGGTGGGACTTCTTCTGAGTCGGGACAGCGTGCAGAGTCAAGCTTTGGTGCAACTTGGGAGAGAGAACCAGGTTGTAGAGCTCCACTATGATGCTATCTGCCAGTACATGGGTCCCAGTAACTCGGATGAAGACTGACATGTGGACCACTGTCATCCCCCAGGCTGTCACTAGTTGTGTTGCAATCTGCAATGGATGCCATGGAGAAGATAGGAGACAATTGTTCTATCCTCCTTTGAGGAGCAAGAACAGAGGTGTGAGTTGATAGACCAGACTATTTACCAAAATTTAGAATATAATAAAACCCATTTTAAAAAGTGGGAAGATGACATCAAAACCAGTATGTGAGCTGTGAATTCAGGTGGGAACTGAGATGACTGAGGTGGAGCTACTTCACTTCTTAGCCTCATTTCCCTGCTCAGGGTGCAGGACAAGTTAAATTACCTATCCAATACAGAGTTCCCTCTTGGAGCATAGAAATGATGAGATCTGCCGGGCGTTGGTGGCGCACGCCTTTAATCCCAGCACTCGGGAGGCAGAGGCAGGCGGATCTCTGTGAGTTCGAGACCAGCCTGGTCTACAGAGCTAGTTCCAGGACGGGCTCCAAAGCCGCAGAGAAACCCTGTCTCGAAAAAACAAAAAAAAAAACAAAAAAAAAAAAGAAATGATGAGATCTGTCCTCACACAAACACTATAGAATCTCCAGTGCTACATCTCAGAACAGCTTCCTGAGTTTGGATCTTGAATGGCTTTCAAAGACCCATATCTTTCTTTTTTTAAGGTTCATTGTATTTTTAGTTATATTATGTGTGTGCCTGTGTGAGAGTGTGCAATTATGAGTACAGATGCTTTCAGAGACCATTAGTGTTAAGTCCCCTGGGAACTGAAGCTACATGCAAGGAACCAAACTTGGGTCCTTTGAAAGAGCAGCAAGCACTCTTAACCACTGAGCCATCTCTCTAGCCCATATATCCATATGTTAAAGGATTCTTGCCCAGGATGATGCTAGTAGCACTTATTTTTGACCTTTGAAAGCTAACGGCCTGCTAGAGATTGCTTAGGCCATGACTTAGAACCTCCAAAACTGTGAACCAAAATAGACCTTTCCTCCTCACACTTTATTTCTGGTAGTTTGTCTGAGTAAGGGAAAACTGCTGCCCCCGCTGAGAACTCTAGTAGGACATCCGTTATCCTTGATCCAGGGCAGACCTCCAGGAATGTCACTGAGGTGATGATGCACTGAAGAGACATGGAGACTTATGCCCACAGATGGGATGGGTTACTTCTAATTTCCAAAGAAGCCAGTCACTTTTAGTCCTAAATTATTAGCTTGCAGGTTAAAAGCTATTTCTGACTCATGCAGTTTCTCTGCTTGCCCTAGGTAATTATATTTTTTTAAAAGGTTATTGTTGAGAATCCTGAACATTTTTCCTGCTTAATGGTGTAAGATAAAAATCAACAAGAGAAGTCAGAGTATTAGACACTATTGCTTCTAAATCATATTTGAAGCTTAAGTCATTCATGCAATAAATGGTATTTGACTTAGATCTGGGCCACAGATAAGAATACCTAAATGCCTATGGCATACATTGAAAAGAGTCAAAACACCCCAGAACAGGATGATAAGATAATTGGGACTAGGGATGGGGCTTAGTGTTGGTGTATGTGCCTAACATATGTAAAGCCTTGGGTTCCATCCCCAGTACCACCAGGAAAAGAGAAATTGCTGACTGTTGAACAAAGGCAAACTGAACTCTCTGGCCAAAATGAACAAACATAAAAACGATGTGAGTCACCAAGTGTGGTTGGTAGCCCATACCTGTAATCTAACACTTGAGAGCCGAGACAGGAAGATTTCCATGAGTTCTAGGACAGTCTGAGCTTCATCAAAAGACTCTTTCTTCAAAAACTTAAAAACAGGAAATGGGCTGGGTGTGGTGGCACACAGCTCTGATCCTAGCACTCAGTAGGCATAGTCAGGCAGATCTCCATGAGTGTGAGGCCACCTGGTCTACATAGCAAGTTCCATAGGGCTACATAGTGGGTCTCAGAAAAGAGTGTCGCTTTTCCCCTTCCTATTACCCCTTTTATGTCTCTTGTCTAATTGCTACAGCTAAGACTTTGACACTGTAGAAAACAGGTAGAGGAGAGTGGGCAACTTTCCTTATCTCATTCCTGATTTTAGAGGAAATGCTCAGTATGTCTCCATTTAATATAATGTTGGCTATAATAACATGTTGGTATATAACCTTTATTATTTTGAGGTGTTTTCCATCTGTTCCTACAGTCTCCAGAGCTTTTATCACAAAAACTTGTCGAACTTGTCCAATGTGTTTTAAACATCAGTTTAAATAATTAATGTAATTTCTGTCCTTGAGTTTGTTTGTATTCCATTTATTGGTTTATGTATGTTGTAACAATGTTGCCTTTCTAGGATGAAGCCCATTTGGTTATAATGTGTAATCTTCTCAGTGTATACCTGAATTCAGTTTGTAAGCATTTTGTTAAGAATTTTTGCATCTGTGTTCATCAAAAAATTGGTCTGTATTTTTTTCTTTCTTTTTCCTTTCTTTATTCTCCTCCTTCATCTCTTCTCTTTTTTCTTCTTCCCTTTTTTTTTAATATTTATTTATTTATTATGTATACAATATTCTGTCTGTGTGCATGTCTGCAGACCAGAAGAGGGCACCAGACCTCTTTACAGATGGTTGTGAGCCACCATGTGGTTGCTGGGAATTGAACTCAGGACCTTTGGAAGAGCAGGCAATGCTCTTAATCTCTGAGCCATCTCTCCAGCCCTTCTTCCCCCTTTTTTTTTGTTTTGGGTTTTTCGAAGCAGTGTTTCTCTCTGTTGCTTTGGAACCTGTCCTTGAATTCACTGTAGACCCCCAGCATGTGCTGGGATTAAAGGCATGTGTCATCATGCCTGACCTAAAGAACTTTTTTTAATATATTACCTGAACTAACCCAAACTATCAACAAATGGAACTGTATGGAATTGAACACTTTGTGTACATCAAAGGGTGTTGGACTCTAGCGTCCAAACACCGAGAAGGAGTCACCCCCAGAGACCATCTCATACACCACAGCCGATGCAAAAGCATAAGGATTTTATTAATTCTGTCATGACAGGGTCCCCCAGCATTCGGGAAGCCGAGGGACCTCGAATAGCTGGTACAGTCTACTTTTAAAGGGGCCACAGAAGCAAGGGGGGGTTGTTCTTTGAACATTCTGATTGGCTTATTTGCAAGGGCTATTACCAATAATTGACTGGAGAGCTGTTGCCAGATCAGATGAGGTAAGAGGTCATTTTGACCCCGTTTCCCAGGGGACCGAACCAAAGCATACGTATATGAGTAATTGTTCAGGAACCGAGTACGTGTGAGTGTAGCTGTTAGGTCCTTGGTTCCCGGGGAGGAGGGGAAGCACTATGGCACAGAGGCTGAGAGGATTCAGAATTGTCAAAAATGGCTTCAGGATTGTCTTAAAGTCTTACAAGGGAACAGTGGGCAGAGCCAAGAGCAGAGATCTTTACTAGCTACACCTCAGACAATGGGCTGATAGCCAGAATTTTTTTTTTTTTTTTTTTTTTTTGTTTTTCGAGACAGGGTTTCTCTGTGGTTTCTCTGTGGCCTGTCCTGGAACTAGCTCTTGTAGGCCAGGCTGGCCTCGAACTCACAGAGATCCACCTGCCTCTGCCTCCCGAGTGCTGGAATTATAGGCGTGCGCCACCACCGCCCTGCTTGATAGCCAGAATTTACAAAGAATTAAATTAAATTAAATACCAAGGAAACAAAATTGCCAGTCATCAAAAAGTACAAATGAGCTGGGCGTGGTGGCGCATGCCTTTAATCCTAGCACTCAGGCAGGTAGATCTCTGTGAGTTCAAGGCCAGCATGGTCTACAAAGTGAGTTCCAGGACAGCCAGGACGTAGAGAAACTGTTTAAATAAAAACGGGCTGGAGGGTAGTAATGGTGATGGTGACTGCGCATGCCTTTAATCCCAGCACTCAGGAGGCTGAGACAGGTGGATACCTGAGTTTGAGGTCTGCATGGGGAAAACCAAACAAAAACGACCAATAACCATTTTTAAAGTGTTCACTATCCTTAGCCATTAAGGAAATGCAAATTAAACCTACTTTGAGATACCACCTCACCCCAGTCAGAATGGCTGTCCATAAATCTGACAACCAATGTTGGAAAGGATGTGGAGAGAAAGTACCCTTAATCAACTTTTGATAGTGGTGCAAGCTAATATAAAGTCATTGTGGAAATCAGTTTGAAGATTTCTCAAAGAACCCCATACCCTACCATAGAGATATTGGCACCCCCATGTTTATCGCTGCTTTAATCACTATAGGAAAGAATGAAATCTATCTAGTCCATTAACACACACACCAAATTTTCATTAGCCGTATTGAAGGGTTTACCCAGCACTCCCCACCCCAGTTGGCAACTGTGACAGGCTGCAGAAAAGACCCAGCAAGATACAGGCCCCTGACTGAGCAGGATGTGCTGAGCCCCTGGCCTTGCCTTAATTACTGGGAAGAAATTGCCAGGTATTCTCCATTTGGTAAGGAAGCAATCAGAAGTGAGCTGGCGCTGGCGGGCTCTGGATGTGCTTTACTGTTAATGGTGGAATGCAGTAACCGCTCCCCCATGGCTTCCAGGTATAGCAACCTTTCCCCAGCTGCAGCTGACCAATTACCTCAGGACAGGTTCCCCCAGCCTGGAGGTGTGCCTATCCCAGACTGTCCGTGCAACTTGAAGACTCCCAGACCATCCCCCCTTTGCTCTATCCCCCTGCCCCACTGCTGCTCTTGGGGGGTCCCTCCTCCATCGGACCAGCGGGTGGACCAACGGACAGATGGATCCCATTTAACTTGTAATAAAAAAAGACTTTGCTTTTGCATTGGATGTGGTCTCTTGGTGGTTTTGGGGTTCCAGAATCCCAACAATATATTTAAAACAATGGAATGTTATTCAGTGCTAAAAAAAAAAAAAAAAGTTAAACAAAAACTCGCAGGAAAATGGATGAACTTAGAATGTATTTTATTCTCAGAAAAATGCCTGTTATATTTGGAATGTAGCCAATAATATATGTATATATGTAAGCAAATGTTTACATGGGACACAGTATAGCAAAGAAAAGAACAAGAAAGACTAAGTATAAGGGAATGGGGAAGGACTGAATGCAGGGAATGGACATGAATTATGAAAAAAGATATGAAGCTAATTGTTGGTGGGTTTTATTTCTCTTAAATCTCTAGGTATTTTGCTTGCCTCTATGTCTCTGCCCTACATGAGTGCCTGGTGTCTGCAGAGACCAGGGGAGTGCTCTCCTGGAACTGGAGTTCCAGAGAGTTGTGAGCCACCTTGTGGCTGCTAGGGATGAGCCCAGTCCTTTGAAGAGCAGCCAGTGCTCTTAAGTGCTGAGCCATCTCTCCAGCCCCTATTGTTACTATTTTTGTTATTTGTTTTTTTGTTTTGTTGTTGTTTGTTTGTTTGTTTTTGGCGAGGACTCAAGACAGGGTCTCATTTCGTAGCCCTAGCTGTCCTAGAACTCAGTTTGTAAACCATTATGTCCTCAAACTCAGATATCCGCCTGCCTCTGCCCCTCTCCCCTGAGTCTGGTATTAAAGGAGTGTGCCACTATGCCGGGCTCACGAAAGTTACTTTTATGAAATATCTGTGTAACGTTCGGTATTTTCCCAAGCCCCTCCCCACCCTGTCAATCACTCCTATAACCGCAGTGTTCAGCAGGGTAGCAGGAGGATCTCCTCGAGTTTTAGGTCAAACTGGCCAACACAGGATGTTAGAAGCCAGTGTGGACAATATAGAGTGTACGACTCTATCTCAAAAGTGAAAACCAGGTCACTCCACAACGTGTTCCCTTTCAAATATTTGCAGTCTCAGGACCGCACCCACCCTAAGACCTGGTGCTCAGGGAAGTAGCCACTCCCAAGCCCTGTGACGCTAGCTCGGCCCAAACCACTGCGTGTGACCGGAGGGGACCATCTGAGCCGCGGATCGCGGCGGCCTGGGCTGAACCACATGGATGTCGGGCGTGGGGGGAACTCGGGAGCCGCCGCCCGGCTCGAGCCCCTGCAGGGCGCGGCCATCTTGGGACGTTCCACTTGTCCATGGCGGAGGAGCGGGGCAAACAGGGAAGCGGCATCTCGGCCGCAGACGGCCACCATCCGCTCACCCCAAAACCCCGTCTGGGCGTGCTTCCCGCCACGCTGCGCTGGCGGATGGAACTATCGGGCCAGCGGGACGCCGCTATCCCACCCGGCACGTTCGCCCGCTTTCCTGCGACCCCTCGAACCATTTGGAACCCGCTCCTAAGGCCCTCGCGCAGGCCATTGACTGAGGCGCTGCCCCGCTTGGCTCTGATTGGTCGCCGGTCACGTTCGCAGATTTCCTGCGACCCCTCGAACCATTCGGAACCCGCTCCCGAGGCCCTCGCGCAGGCCATTGGCTGAGGCGCTGCCCCGCTTGGCTCTGATTGGTCGCCGGCCACGTTCGCCGCTTTCCTGTGACCCCTCGAACCATTTGGAACCCGCTCCCAAGGCCCTCGCTCAGGCCATTGGCTGAGGCGCTGCCCTGGTGGGCTCTGATTGGTTGCCGGCCGGGCTCGAGGTCGGCCTTTCCTGCGACCCCGGGTCGGCTGCTTTCTGCGGCTGCGGGGTCCTGGGAATAATGTAGCTCCACCCCCACCCTTGCTCCGGGTTCCCGGAACTGCTTCTAGACATGCGCAGTGGTTGTGACCTGTAGCTAGGCATCCTTCCAAAACCCAGGTTTAAGAACCTTAAGTCGCTGGTTCAAATACCACCTCAGTGTTTAAAACTGCTCGTGGCCGGGCGGTGGTGGCGCACGCCTTTAATCCCAGCACTCGTAAAGCAGAGGCAGGCGGATCTCTGTTGAGTTCAAAGCCAGCCTGCTCTACAGAGCGAGTTCCAGGACAGCCAGGGCTATTAAGCAGAGAAACCCTGCCTCAAAAAACAAAAATTATAAAATAAAATTGATCGCGGGTCAAAAGTCAGCAGAGGATGCTTGTTTTTACTGTCAAAGATTAGTGAGATCACACACCAGGCCTGGCGCTTTCATCATACTACAGTTTAAAATTTATCAATGCTGTTGTGCATGTTAGTGCGCCCCTTTAATCCCAGCACTAGGGAAGCAGAAACAGGCTGATTTTTAAGTTCCAGATCATTCTGATCTACATGGTTCCGCCAGACAGTGGTGGCGCACGCCTTTAATCTCAGAGTGGTGGCGTATCTCCGTGAGTTCAAGACCAGCCTTGTCTAAAGAGCTAGTGCCAGGATAGGCTCCAAAGGTACACAGAGAAACCCTGTCTCGAGAAAAAAAAAAACAAGCCAAATAGGTATGCATGGTGTTATTAACAGGCAATAAATAATCTCGCCTTGCACAAAAGAACACTCAAAGGGAAAAATAAAGTAGCTAGGTAAGTTAGTTCTTGGAGGAGAGGGTGGCAAAAGAAGTGCTAGAACGCACACCTGGGCAAACATGGCTATTTTTTTTGTAGGTGGAGGTGTTGGCTGCATTGCATTATACCCATTGGTGGGAACTTAACTTCACAATCTGACACGATTGGCTAATCAAAGCAAGGGGGAATGGGGAAATTAGGGGAATACAAGTCATTGCTGGACTGACTGCTTTTGATTTAAAAAAACAAACTTTTCTCATTATTTCTTCTTTTATTATGATTTTTTATTTCAAACTTAGAAAGCATACATAGATCATTTGGAGGCTCTAGTAGCAGTGTTGGGCCCTAAAGCCCCACCAAGCAGGAGGTCGCCCCAAGAGACACTCTCAGCACGGTTGATGCAATAGCACGAGGAATTTTTATTCTGCCACGGCAGAGGTCCCTCAGCCTCGAGAGGAGAAGGAAGGACTCCTGCTTTGTCTATTACAAGCTCTTTTAAAGGAAAAACCACAAAATCAGGGAGGGGGTAGTACAGAATCAAAGGGAAAGTCCAAAAATCATTTGTCAACTATTTTGACTAGTTCATTCAACGGTCAGCTAACTCTACTTGATCAATGTTATGGCGATTACAAGGAGGAACACCTGCAGGTCGTCTCACCCCAGTTCCAGGTCCAGGTCTATTGAAGAAAGACTACAATGGGGATGGAAAGCACTCAAAGCTCCAGTGTATGCGTGGTTGGTTCCCAGGAAAGGGGTGCAGTAATGCTGAGGTGCCCCAAAGTCTTTCAGCAGTACATTACTGTTATGAGTGATGGCCTAAACATGGCTTTCAGCAGGGCTGCTCAACTTTCCTCCTGCAGCGACCCTTTAATACCTCATGTTGTGGGGACCCCCAAAACACCATAAAATTATTTTCGTTGCTACTTCCTGTCATTTTGCTACTGTTGTGAACTGCAATGTAAATATCTGTTTTCCAATGTTTATAGGCAACCCCTGTTAGGTCAAGGCCCTTAGGCTGTAAAGAAACCACTGACTTACAGTCAGGATACCTTCCAAAGGGTAGTTTCTTGACAAAGCTATTGAACAGGCCCAACTGGAATATAAGGTTTTCACCCTGTTCAAAAATTTTATTCTCTTGACTAGAAAGAAATTTGTCTTTGCAAAGTCTTTATTTCACTATTCTCCTCTCTGGAAGGGTCACTCTAGAATTGTTTAGGAGCCAGATTCAAGATCAGGTTTCCCAAAACACTTTGGTGCCCAGACATTTTTGGGTTTTAGCCAAAAAAGAAAAGAAACTATATGCTTTTCCTTGGGGCCTTTTTACTTTAAACTGTCTGGCCAATGTCTACCCCCCTCTCAAGAGGTGTCCCTAATTGCCATTATGGGATTGGGGTGATGGCCGGTCTGGCTTGCTCCATATGAATTTTCAGTGTCAGGTGTGGCATTTGGGGAGTACCAGCCCAGAGGGACTATCCAAAGGTTACCAACTACCAGCTGTAGGGAGGAAAGGAAGTTCTTAACTGCTGTCGAGGCATGCAAGGAGGATAAAGGCCAGAGTTAGGACAAGCAGGTAAGGAGGGAAAGGCAGAATATGGGAATATGTCTAAAACAAAGCCTATTAGAAGTTCTTTCTTCATTTGATTTTTCAAGACAGAGTTTCTAGTAGCTTTGAAGCCTGTCCTGGAACTCCCTCTGTAGACCAGGCTGGCTTCGAATTCACGGAGATCCTCCTGTCTCTGCTTCCTGAGTGCTGGAATTAAAGGCGTGCGCCACCACCGCCCAGCTCATTAGAATTTATTGATGGGCTCACATGGACATATTCTACTGGGCCTCTCATTTTTCCCCCAAGGTGGGGTTCAACAGGATCTGTGGGTTCTGGAAATCCAACCCATGTCTGTTGGAAGAACAGCCAATGCTCTAAAGACTGAGCCATCTCAGCCAGGGTGTGGTGGTACACACTTCTAATCCCAGCACACAGGAGGCAAAGGCAGGCCATTCTCTGCGAGTTCAAGGCCACCCTGGTCTGCACAGCAAGTTCCAGGACAGGCGTTAAAGCCACAGAGAATCCCTGTCTCGAAAAACCAAAAGAAATGTATTATTATTTTGTGTATATGGGTGTTCTGCCTGCATCTATGTCTGAATATCACATGCATGCAGAGTCCTCAGAGACCAGAAGAGGACATCAGATGTGCTGAGACTGGAAATACAGTTGTGAGCAGCCATGTGGGGACTGGGGACAGAACCTGGATCCTCTGGAAGAGCAGCCAATGCTCTTAACCATTAAGCCATCTCTCCAGCCCCCGTACATAGTTTTGCTTTGCTTGAGGCAGGGTCCTACTAGGCAGCCCTGAATGGCCTCAAAACTCGGAGGTCTGTCTACCTGTTTCCAGAGTCTAAAGTCTAGCCCATACCTGGCTCTCTATTGTGGTTGAGACGGGATCTCTCACTGGACTAGAGTTTGCCACTTTGGCTAAATGGTGGGCTACTGAGCCCCTGGGATCCTTCTGTCACCCCTGCCAGCTCCCACTGCTGAGATTAGAGATATACCACTCTGCCCAGATTTTACATGCATGCTGGGGTTCTGAACTCAGGTCCTAATACCTGCGCATCAAGCACTTTACCCACCAATGCATATCCATTACCCATTTTAATTTTTTTTAATTTTATATTATTATTGTTGTCATAATCTGGCTTTTTTAGACAGAGTTTCTCTGTAGCTTTGGATCATGTCCTGGAACTAATTTTATTTTTTAATGCGCATGGCTGCTTTGCTTGTATGTATGTCTGTGCACAACTTTATGCCTGGCGCCAGAAAAGGCCATTGGATCCCCTGGAACTGGAGTTAGAGAGTTGGGAGATTCCTTGGTACTGGGACCGACACTCGAGCCCTCTGGAAGAGTGGCCAGTGCTCTTAACTACTGAGTCATTTCTACAGCCCAACACAGTCTTCTGAAACAAGGTCTCATGAAATCTAGGCTTATCTCAGCCTTCCTGTATAACTGAGCCTGGCCTTGAACTCTCAGTCCTTGGTCTCTGCCTCCAAAATGCTGAAATTGCAGCTTGAGCCACCATGCCCAGCTTCCCTGAGATATTTTTTTTCTTCTGAGACAGGGTCTCACTGTGATCCCTGGCTAGCTACGTGAATGTGGACCAGGATGGCCTGGAAGTTGTGACAATCCTCTTGCCTCCCTGAGATATTTTTTTTTCTTCTAAGACAGGGTCTCACCGTTTATCCCTGACTAGCTACGTGAATGTGGACCAGGATGGCCTGGAACCTGTGGCAATCCTATTGCCTCTCTGCCTGCTGTGCTAGAATTATAAGCATGAGACATCATGCTCAGCCGCTCGTGCTATCTTGAGGGGATTCTTTAGATCTTCTGACTGAGGAATCGTGAGTGTTCTCCCCACGTTTGGGTCCAAGGCTAAATTGTCCTGCACAAGCTCAAACTCCTATAGCTCCAGGAGCTACTGGATACACGCCCTCTGCCGGTGGTAGAGGAGGCCAAGGGGTTGCTTCTGTAGCTTGTTGCAACACATTGCGCCTGCGCGGCAAAACGAAACCAAGAAACCCTGCCCATTTACTGGGGGAGCCTTAGCCTCCCATGGGCCTGGGCAGGCAGAGAGCCGATATTTGGGAGCCGAGGGCCCGTGATTGTCTGTTAGGTTCCTAGGTGGGGCCAAGTGGGTATACTTCAGGACAAAAGCCTAGGAGGTGAGGCCTTAGGTTATCCTAGTGTAGTCTTCCCTGCAGTGGCTCTCAAGCTTCCTAACTGCGCCCCTTTGATCCAGTTCCTCGTGCTGTGGTGACCCCCCCCACCATAAAATCAGTTTCCTTGCTTCTTCATTACGTCATTTTGCTACCATTAGGAATCGTAATGCAAATCGTTCTGGAGACAGAGGCTTGTCAAATGGGGTGTAACCCACAGGTTCAGAACTGCTGTTTTCAAGTTTCAATGATAGAGGATTGTCAGAAGTTTTGTTCACCTGGGGTGATTTAACGCTTGGGAGGCTGAGGCAGAAGATTGTCACGAGTTCCTGGGTAAAACAAACAAACAAACAAAAAAAAAAACACAACCTTAATTTCTCAATATTATTAATGGTATAAGTAATAGATAAGTAAATAGATGTTCGCTAAAATAGGAACCAGGAGGTAGAGGAGGCCCTTGGATTGTCTTTACCTTTTTAAAATATTTTTTGAAGGCCGGGCAGTGGTGGTGCACACCTTTAACCCCAGCTCCAGGCAGTGACAGGTGGATCTCAGAGTTCAAGGCCAGCCTGGTCTATGGAACAAGTTCCAGGACAGGCTCCGAAAAAACTATATATGTGTGTGTATGTATGTATGTATATATATGTGTGTGTGTGTGTATACATATATATGTGTGTGTATATATATGTATATACATACATATATATATATATATATATATATATATATATATATATATATATATATATAGAGAGAGAGAGAGAGAGAGAGAGAGAGAGAGAGAGCGCTAAGGTCTCATTTGTATGTTCGTATGTCTGACTGATTACTTATGTAGACCAGGCTGGCTTGGAACCTCCAGAGACTCACCTTCTTCTGACTCTGAGTTCTAAAATTAAAGGCATGGGTCATCATGTCCAGCTCAATTTAATTTATTAATCATTTGCCTTTAAACAGGTTTGAGGGAGAAGACATCACACTTCAATTTAAGCAAACACTTTCTACTGTCAGACTTCTCTCTTTCTGTACAGTAGGCCACGAATCCATAGGCAAGGGCCCCACCAGCTTGGGCTCCTTCGTATCAGTTTAATTACTTTATTTAATGATTTAAAATAGTTTTGTTGTTGTTTTTGTTTGACACAAAGTCTCAGTATGTATCCCTGACTGTTCTCGAACTCACTTGTAGACAAGTGGCCTTGAACTGCCAGAGTTCTAACACCCCTCTTCTTAACTCCGCGAGCTCTGCCAGCGCTTGGTACAGGTCTACATGCAAACAAAACATTCACAGAAATAAAAACACCTCCAAACACCCTCTGAGGATCTGTGTCACACATGGCTGTAAAAGCAGGAAGGGACGGGCACAGGAGTGTATCAAGGGCACAAAGGGAGGCTAGTGCAAGACCCCTGCAGGTACAGGTGAGGGCATAAAAAGAAAAACTAGTGTCATTTCTAGCACCCTGTGCCAAGGCCTACTCTGGAGAAATTAAAGGCATAAAAATGGATGGATGAGTGGCCGGGCAGTGGTAGCACATGCTTTTAATCCCAGCATTCAGAGGCAGAGTCGAGTGAATCTCTGTGAGTTCAAGGCCAGCCTGATCTACAAAGTGAGTTCCAGGACAGGCTCCAAAAGCTACAGAGAAACCCTGTCTTGACACCCCTCCCCCACACACACTGAGAAAAAAGGATGAATGGACAGAAGGAAATAATACATAGTGGCTCGCACCTGTAATCCTAGCACTCAGGGGGCAGAGGAAGGACTGCTAGGAGTTCAAGCCCAGCCTGCACTATCTAATAATCAGACCATCCAAGACTACACAGCATGATCCTGTCCCAAAAAAGAATAAAGTTTTACATTGATTTATTTTGTGTATATTTGGGGAGGGGGTATGTGTACCTTGGTGTGCTTGTAGAGGTCATTGTCAGACTTGGTGGCAAGTGCCCACACGTGCTGAACCATCTCAATACCCCTAAATAAATCATTTTTAAAAAGGGCTGATGATATAGAACAGTGGTAAAGAGAAATCTTTGAAGAAAGAAATTGAAGGCCAGGCGATGGTGGCATACGTCTTTAATCCCAGCACTCGGGAGGCAGAGGCAGGTGGATCTCTGTGAGTTCGAGACCAGCCTGGTCTACAGAGCTAGTTCCAGGACAGGCTCCAAAGCTTCAGAGAAACCCTGTCTCGAAAAACCAAAAAAAAAAAAAAAAAAAAAAAAAGAAAGAAAGAAAGAAAGAAAGAAATTGAAGAAGATGCCAGAAAGTGGAAAGATCTCCCATGCTCTTGGGTTGGTAGTTGGTAGAATTGTAAGACTTTAAGACAATCCTGAAGCCATTTTTGACAATTCTGAGTCCTCTCAGCCTCTGTGCCATAGTGCTTCCCCTCCTCCCCGGGAACCAAGGACCTGACAGCTATACTCACACGTACTCAGTTCCTGAACAATTACCCATATACGTATGCTTTGGTTCGGTCCCCTGGGAAACGGGGTCAAAATGACCTCTTACCTCATCTGATCTGGCAACAGCTCTCCAGCCAATTATTGGTAATAGCCCTTTCGAATAAGCCAATCACAACCCCCCTTGCTTCTGTGGCCTTCTCCTTTAAAAGTAGCCTGTGCAAGCTATTCGAGGTCTCTCGGCTTCCCGAATGCTGGGGGACCCTGTCATGACAGAATTAATAAAATCCTCATGCTTTTGCATTGGCTGTGGTGTGTGAGGTGGTCTCTGGGGGCGACTCCTCCTCGGTGTTTGGACGCTAGAGTCCAACAGAATTAACATAGTAAAAGTGGCAATCTTACAGATTCAATGCAATGCCCAGCAAAATCCCAACAAAATTCTTCACAGACCTCGAAAGAATGGTACTCAACTTCATGTGGAAAAGCAAAAAAAAAAAAAAAAAAAAAAAAAAAACAACCCAGGATAGCCCAAACAATCCTGTACAATAAAAGAACGTCTGGAGGCATTGCAATCCCTGACTTCAAACTCTACTACAGAGCTACAGTAATGAAAACAGCCTGGTATTGGCATAAGAACAGACAGGAGGACCAATGGAACCAAATTGAAGCCTGGATATTAATCCACACTCCTTCAAACTCCTGGTTTTTGGGGGGGTTTTTTTGGTTTTTTTTTTTTGGTTTTTCGAGACAGGGTTTCTCTGTGGTTTTGGAGCCTGTCCTGGAACCAGCTCTTGTAGACCAGGCTCGAACTCACAGAGATCCACCTGCCTCTGCCTCCCAAGTGCTGGGATTAAAGGTGTGCGCCACCACCGCCCGGCCAAACACCTGGTTTTTGACAAAGAAGCAAAAAATATCAAATTGAAAAAAGAAAGTCTATTTAACAAATGGTGCTGGCACAACTGAATATCATCATGTAGAAGAATGAAAATAGACCCATATTTATCACCATGCACAAAACTCAAGTCCAAATGGATCAAAGACCTCAACATAAATTTAAGCACACTAAGCCTTAAAGAAGAGAAAGTGGGAAGTACACTTGATCGCATTGGCACAGGGAACCACTTCCTAAATATAACCCCAGCAGCACAGACACTGAGAGAAACAATTAATAAATGGGACCTCCTGAAACTGAAAAGCTTCTGTAAAGCAAAGGACATGGTCAACAAGACAAAACAGCTTATGGAATGGGAAAAGATTACCAACCCCACATCAGACAGAGGGCTGATCTCCAAAATATACAAAGAAATCAAGAAATTGTTTATCAAAAGAACAACTAATACAATAAAAAAATTGGAGTACAGATCTAAACAAAGAACTCTCAACAGAGGATCACAACCCAAGAGAACCTAGACAACAATGAGGACACTAAGAGAGACACACATGGACCTAATCTACATGGGAAGTAGAAAAATATAAGATCTCCTGAGTAAATTGGGAACATGGGGCCCTTCGGAGAGGATATAAGGGGAAGGGAGAAGCAGGGAGGAGAGCAGAGAAAAATGTAGAGCTCAAGAAAAATTTTTAAAAATGTGTATGTATAAATGTTTTGCCTGCATGTATGCATGTGAACTACATGCATGGTAGAAGCCTTCAGAAGTAAGCAGAGGGGGTCAGATCCCCTGGCACTGGGGTTATGGATGGATGTAAGTCACCATGTGGTTTCTGGGAAGAGAACCCAGGTCCTCTGGAGAACAAGTACTCTTAACTGTTGAGTCATCTCTCAGCCCCAAATAGACTTATTTTTTTATTTGTATGTGTGTATGTGCACATGTGCGGTGCCTATTGAAGAAAGAAGGGGACATCAGATGGTTGTGAGCTACATATGGTGCTGTGAATTGAATGGACTCATTCATCATAACCACTGAATCTTTTCTCCAGCATCTGGTTTCTTGACTTTGACAAAGTGTGTCCCAGCACGGGAGAGGCAGAGGCAGGTAGACGTCTGTGAGTTCAAAGTCAGCCTGTTCTATAAAACAAGTTCCAGGATAGCCAGAATTGTTACACAGAGAAACTCTGTCTCAGAAAAAGAGAAACAAACAAAAAAGATAAAAAGGGTCTTGCTGGCCTTAGTGGCAAGTCTGTAGTCTAGGCAACTGAGAGGCAGAAGCAGGAAGAGCAGAAGTTCAAGGTTCTTCCTGGCTAAAGATTTCTGGACCAGTTGGATGGAAATACAGTTAAGCAATATATATATGCTTGGAAGATGCAGTGTGTAGTGTCTTATGGGATCACACCTGTACATTTGTAATATCAGCAGTTCTTAAAACCAAGGGGGATCTAGAGTTCAAGGTCATCCTTAGCTACATATCAAATCTCAAACCACACATGAGATCCTGCCTCCAAAACCAAAAAGCAAAAGAGCAAAATAAAAACAAGGACCCACATGAAAGGAGAGAACTGACTCGGACAATTTGTTTTCTGACCTTCACACAGGCAATGTAACAAGTATACTCCCCCACACACACAAAAAATGTAAAGTCATTTTATTATTCTGTTTGCATGAATGTTCGGCTTGCATGTATTATCTGTACACCACACGGATCCAGTGAGTGCTACTGGAGGCCAGAAGAGGGTATCAGATCCCCTGGGACTGAAATAACAGACAGTTGGGAGAGCCCTGTGGATGCTGAGGATCGAACCTGGGTTCTTTGAAAGAGCAGGCAGTGTTTGTTCCATTGAGCCATCCCTCCAACCCTCTAAAAGATTTTTTAAAAAAACAAAATTAAAGCCAGGAATGGTGGTGCATGCTTTTAATCCCAGCACTCAGAGGGCATGGGGCCTACTCAGTGACTTTCAGGACAGTCCAAACTACATAAAGAGAGTGTATCTCAATAAAGAGAGAGAATGAGGGAAGAAGTAGAAAAAAGAAAGACACACACAGAGGAGAGGAGATTATTTAATGGGCAGATATACACATACATACATACATATATCATTTTTTAAAAATCATAAAGAAGCTGGCTGGTAGTAGTCCATACCTTTAATCCCAGAACTCGGGAGGCAGAGGCAGGCAGATCTCTGTAAATTCAAGGCCAGCCTGGTCTACAGAATCAGTTCCAGAACAGGCTCCAAAGCTACACAAAGAGACCCTGTCTCAAAAAACAAAAACAAAATCATAACGATACTCAGTCTTGCACATTTAAGGAATTCCTCCAAAAAATTTCTTTTTTTATTTTTTGTTTTTTTTTTGTTTTTTTCAAGACAGGGTTTGTCTGTTTAATAGCCCTGGCTGTCCTGGAACTAGCTCTAGTAGACCAGGCTGGTCTCGAACTCACAGAGATCCACCTGCCTCTGCCTCCCAAGTGCTGGGATTAAAGGCGTTCGCCACCACCGCCCAGCGATCTCATTTCTTTCTACCTCATCTGTAGGCGTGACAGAAAACATGCTGGAAACCCTGATTCCCAAGGGAGAGGGTCACCGTGTGATGGTGGTGCTGGGACCACATGCTGGAAAGGTGAGTCCCCACACCTGGAAATGACTCTGGAGATCACTGAGGATCTAGGCTGCCTTTGCTGACTCTCCCCATTCCTCCTCAGGTGGGACTTCTTCTGAGTCGGGACAGCGTGCAGAGTCAAGCTTTGGTGCAACTTGGGAGAGAGAACCAGGTTGTAGAGCTCCACTATGATGCTATCTGCCAGTACATGGGTCCCAGTAACTCGGATGAAGACTGACATGTGGACCACTGTCATCCCCCAGGCTGTCACTAGTTGTGTTGCAATCTGCAATGGATGCCATGGAGAAGATAGGAGACAATTGTTCTATCCTCCTTTGAGGAGCAAGAACAGAGGTGTGAGTTGATAGACCAGACTATTTACCAAAATTTAGAATATAATAAAACCCATTTTAAAAAGTGGGAAGATGACATCAAAACCAGTATGTGAGCTGTGAATTCAGGTGGGAACTGAGATGACTGAGGTGGAGCTACTTCACTTCTTAGCCTCATTTCCCTGCTCAGGGTGCAGGACAAGTTAAATTACCTATCCAATACAGAGTTCCCTCTTGGAGCATAGAAATGATGAGATCTGCCGGGCGTTGGTGGCGCACGCCTTTAATCCCAGCACTCGGGAGGCAGAGGCAGGCGGATCTCTGTGAGTTCGAGACCAGCCTGGTCTACAGAGCTAGTTCCAGGACGGGCTCCAAAGCCGCAGAGAAACCCTGTCTCGAAAAAACAAAAAAAAAACAAAAAAAAAAAAAAGAAATGATGAGATCTGTCCTCACACAAACACTATAGAATCTCCAGTGCTACATCTCAGAACAGCTTCCTGAGTTTGGATCTTGAATGGCTTTCAAAGACCCATATCTTTCTTTTTTTAAGGTTCATTGTATTTTTAGTTATATTATGTGTGTGCCTGTGTGAGAGTGTGCAATTATGAGTACAGATGCTTTCAGAGACCATTAGTGTTAAGTCCCCTGGGAACTGAAGCTACATGCAAGGAACCAAACTTGGGTCCTTTGAAAGAGCAGCAAGCACTCTTAACCACTGAGCCATCTCTCTAGCCCATATATCCATATGTTAAAGGATTCTTGCCCAGGATGATGCTAGTAGCACTTATTTTTGACCTTTGAAAGCTAACGGCCTGCTAGAGATTGCTTAGGCCATGACTTAGAACCTCCAAAACTGTGAACCAAAATAGACCTTTCCTCCTCACACTTTATTTCTGGTAGTTTGTCTGAGTAAGGGAAAACTGCTGCCCCCGCTGAGAACTCTAGTAGGACATCCGTTATCCTTGATCCAGGGCAGACCTCCAGGAATGTCACTGAGGTGATGATGCACTGAAGAGACATGGAGACTTATGCCCACAGATGGGATGGGTTACTTCTAATTTCCAAAGAAGCCAGTCACTTTTAGTCCTAAATTATTAGCTTGCAGGTTAAAAGCTATTTCTGACTCATGCAGTTTCTCTGCTTGCCCTAGGTAATTATATTTTTTTAAAAGGTTATTGTTGAGAATCCTGAACATTTTTCCTGCTTAATGGTGTAAGATAAAAATCAACAAGAGAAGTCAGAGTATTAGACACTATTGCTTCTAAATCATATTTGAAGCTTAAGTCATTCATGCAATAAATGGTATTTGACTTAGATCTGGGCCACAGATAAGAATACCTAAATGCCTATGGCATACATTGAAAAGAGTCAAAACACCCCAGAACAGGATGATAAGATAATTGGGACTAGGGATGGGGCTTAGTGTTGGTGTATGTGCCTAACATATGTAAAGCCTTGGGTTCCATCCCCAGTACCACCAGGAAAAGAGAAATTGCTGACTGTTGAACAAAGGCAAACTGAACTCTCTGGCCAAAATGAACAAACATAAAAACGATGTGAGTCACCAAGTGTGGTTGGTAGCCCATACCTGTAATCTAACACTTGAGAGCCGAGACAGGAAGATTTCCATGAGTTCTAGGACAGTCTGAGCTTCATCAAAAGACTCTTTCTTCAAAAACTTAAAAACAGGAAATGGGCTGGGTGTGGTGGCACACAGCTCTGATCCTAGCACTCAGTAGGCATAGTCAGGCAGATCTCCATGAGTGTGAGGCCACCTGGTCTACATAGCAAGTTCCATAGGGCTACATAGTGGGTCTCAGAAAAGAGTGTCGCTTTTCCCCTTCCTATTACCCCTTTTATGTCTCTTGTCTAATTGCTACAGCTAAGACTTTGACACTGTAGAAAACAGGTAGAGGAGAGTGGGCAACTTTCCTTATCTCATTCCTGATTTTAGAGGAAATGCTCAGTATGTCTCCATTTAATATAATGTTGGCTATAATAACATGTTGGTATATAACCTTTATTATTTTGAGGTGTTTTCCATCTGTTCCTACAGTCTCCAGAGCTTTTATCACAAAAACTTGTCGAACTTGTCCAATGTGTTTTAAACATCAGTTTAAATAATTAATGTAATTTCTGTCCTTGAGTTTGTTTGTATTCCATTTATTGGTTTATGTATGTTGTAACAATGTTGCCTTTCTAGGATGAAGCCCATTTGGTTATAATGTGTAATCTTCTCAGTGTATACCTGAATTCAGTTTGTAAGCATTTTGTTAAGAATTTTTGCATCTGTGTTCATCAAAAAATTGGTCTGTATTTTTTTCTTTCTTTTTCCTTTCTTTATTCTCCTCCTTCATCTCTTCTCTTTTTTCTTCTTCCCTTTTTTTTTAATATTTATTTATTTATTATGTATACAATATTCTGTCTGTGTGCATGTCTGCAGACCAGAAGAGGGCACCAGACCTCTTTACAGATGGTTGTGAGCCACCATGTGGTTGCTGGGAATTGAACTCAGGACCTTTGGAAGAGCAGGCAATGCTCTTAATCTCTGAGCCATCTCTCCAGCCCTTCTTCCCCCTTTTTTTTTGTTTTGGGTTTTTCGAAGCAGTGTTTCTCTCTGTTGCTTTGGAACCTGTCCTTGAATTCACTGTAGACCCCCAGCATGTGCTGGGATTAAAGGCATGTGTCATCATGCCTGACCTAAAGAACTTTTTTTAATATATTACCTGAACTAACCCAAACTATCAACAAATGGAACTGTATGGAATTGAACACTTTGTGTACATCAAAGGGTGTTGGACTCTAGCGTCCAAACACCGAGAAGGAGTCACCCCCAGAGACCATCTCATACACCACAGCCGATGCAAAAGCATAAGGATTTTATTAATTCTGTCATGACAGGGTCCCCCAGCATTCGGGAAGCCGAGGGACCTCGAATAGCTGGTACAGTCTACTTTTAAAGGGGCCACAGAAGCAAGGGGGGGTTGTTCTTTGAACATTCTGATTGGCTTATTTGCAAGGGCTATTACCAATAATTGACTGGAGAGCTGTTGCCAGATCAGATGAGGTAAGAGGTCATTTTGACCCCGTTTCCCAGGGGACCGAACCAAAGCATACGTATATGAGTAATTGTTCAGGAACCGAGTACGTGTGAGTGTAGCTGTTAGGTCCTTGGTTCCCGGGGAGGAGGGGAAGCACTATGGCACAGAGGCTGAGAGGATTCAGAATTGTCAAAAATGGCTTCAGGATTGTCTTAAAGTCTTACAAGGGAACAGTGGGCAGAGCCAAGAGCAGAGATCTTTACTAGCTACACCTCAGACAATGGGCTGATAGCCAGAATTTTTTTTTTTTTTTTTTTTTTGTTTTTCGAGACAGGGTTTCTCTGTGGTTTCTCTGTGGCCTGTCCTGGAACTAGCTCTTGTAGGCCAGGCTGGCCTCGAACTCACAGAGATCCACCTGCCTCTGCCTCCCGAGTGCTGGAATTATAGGCGTGCGCCACCACCGCCCTGCTTGATAGCCAGAATTTACAAAGAATTAAATTAAATTAAATACCAAGGAAACAAAATTGCCAGTCATCAAAAAGTACAAATGAGCTGGGCGTGGTGGCGCATGCCTTTAATCCTAGCACTCAGGCAGGTAGATCTCTGTGAGTTCAAGGCCAGCATGGTCTACAAAGTGAGTTCCAGGACAGCCAGGACGTAGAGAAACTGTTTAAATAAAAACGGGCTGGAGGGTAGTAATGGTGATGGTGACTGCGCATGCCTTTAATCCCAGCACTCAGGAGGCTGAGACAGGTGGATACCTGAGTTTGAGGTCTGCATGGGGAAAACCAAACAAAAACGACCAATAACCATTTTTAAAGTGTTCACTATCCTTAGCCATTAAGGAAATGCAAATTAAACCTACTTTGAGATACCACCTCACCCCAGTCAGAATGGCTGTCCATAAATCTGACAACCAATGTTGGAAAGGATGTGGAGAGAAAGTACCCTTAATCAACTTTTGATAGTGGTGCAAGCTAATATAAAGTCATTGTGGAAATCAGTTTGAAGATTTCTCAAAGAACCCCATACCCTACCATAGAGATATTGGCACCCCCATGTTTATCGCTGCTTTAATCACTATAGGAAAGAATGAAATCTATCTAGTCCATTAACACACACACCAAATTTTCATTAGCCGTATTGAAGGGTTTACCCAGCACTCCCCACCCCAGTTGGCAACTGTGACAGGCTGCAGAAAAGACCCAGCAAGATACAGGCCCCTGACTGAGCAGGATGTGCTGAGCCCCTGGCCTTGCCTTAATTACTGGGAAGAAATTGCCAGGTATTCTCCATTTGGTAAGGAAGCAATCAGAAGTGAGCTGGCGCTGGCGGGCTCTGGATGTGCTTTACTGTTAATGGTGGAATGCAGTAACCGCTCCCCCATGGCTTCCAGGTATAGCAACCTTTCCCCAGCTGCAGCTGACCAATTACCTCAGGACAGGTTCCCCCAGCCTGGAGGTGTGCCTATCCCAGACTGTCCGTGCAACTTGAAGACTCCCAGACCATCCCCCCTTTGCTCTATCCCCCTGCCCCACTGCTGCTCTTGGGGGGTCCCTCCTCCATCGGACCAGCGGGTGGACCAACGGACAGATGGACCCCATTTAACTTGTAATAAAAAAAGACTTTGCTTTTGCATTGGATGTGGTCTCTTGGTGGTTTTGGGGTTCCAGAATCCCAACAATATATTTAAAACAATGGAATGTTATTCAGTGCTAAAAAAAAAAAAAAAGTTAAACAAAAACTCGCAGGAAAATGGATGAACTTAGAATGTATTTTATTCTCAGAAAAATGCCTGTTATATTTGGAATGTAGCCAATAATATATGTATATATGTAAGCAAATGTTTACATGGGACACAGTATAGCAAAGAAAAGAACAAGAAAGACTAAGTATAAGGGAATGGGGAAGGACTGAATGCAGGGAATGGACATGAATTATGAAAAAAGATATGAAGCTAATTGTTGGTGGGTTTTATTTCTCTTAAATCTCTAGGTATTTTGCTTGCCTCTATGTCTCTGCCCTACATGAGTGCCTGGTGTCTGCAGAGACCAGGGGAGTGCTCTCCTGGAACTGGAGTTCCAGAGAGTTGTGAGCCACCTTGTGGCTGCTAGGGATGAGCCCAGTCCTTTGAAGAGCAGCCAGTGCTCTTAAGTGCTGAGCCATCTCTCCAGCCCCTATTGTTACTATTTTTGTTATTTGTTTTTTTGTTTTGTTGTTGTTTGTTTGTTTGTTTTTGGCGAGGACTCAAGACAGGGTCTCATTTCGTAGCCCTAGCTGTCCTAGAACTCAGTTTGTAAACCATTATGTCCTCAAACTCAGATATCCGCCTGCCTCTGCCCCTCTCCCCTGAGTCTGGTATTAAAGGAGTGTGCCACTATGCCGGGCTCACGAAAGTTACTTTTATGAAATATCTGTGTAACGTTCGGTATTTTCCCAAGCCCCTCCCCACCCTGTCAATCACTCCTATAACCGCAGTGTTCAGCAGGGTAGCAGGAGGATCTCCTCGAGTTTTAGGTCAAACTGGCCAACACAGGATGTTAGAAGCCAGTGTGGACAATATAGAGTGTACGACTCTATCTCAAAAGTGAAAACCAGGTCACTCCACAACGTGTTCCCTTTCAAATATTTGCAGTCTCAGGACCGCACCCACCCTAAGACCTGGTGCTCAGGGAAGTAGCCACTCCCAAGCCCTGTGACGCTAGCTCGGCCCAAACCACTGCGTGTGACCGGAGGGGACCATCTGAGCCGCGGATCGCGGCGGCCTGGGCTGAACCACATGGATGTCGGGCGTGGGGGGAACTCGGGAGCCGCCGCCCGGCTCGAGCCCCTGCAGGGCGCGGCCATCTTGGGACGTTCCACTTGTCCATGGCGGAGGAGCGGGGCAAACAGGGAAGCGGCATCTCGGCCGCAGACGGCCACCATCCGCTCACCCCAAAACCCCGTCTGGGCGTGCTTCCCGCCACGCTGCGCTGGCGGATGGAACTATCGGGCCAGCGGGACGCCGCTATCCCACCCGGCACGTTCGCCCGCTTTCCTGCGACCCCTCGAACCATTTGGAACCCGCTCCTAAGGCCCTCGCGCAGGCCATTGACTGAGGCGCTGCCCCGCTTGGCTCTGATTGGTCGCCGGTCACGTTCGCAGATTTCCTGCGACCCCTCGAACCATTCGGAACCCGCTCCCGAGGCCCTCGCGCAGGCCATTGGCTGAGGCGCTGCCCCGCTTGGCTCTGATTGGTCGCCGGCCACGTTCGCCGCTTTCCTGTGACCCCTCGAACCATTTGGAACCCGCTCCCAAGGCCCTCGCTCAGGCCATTGGCTGAGGCGCTGCCCTGGTGGGCTCTGATTGGTTGCCGGCCGGGCTCGAGGTCGGCCTTTCCTGCGACCCCGGGTCGGCTGCTTTCTGCGGCTGCGGGGTCCTGGGAATAATGTAGCTCCACCCCCACCCTTGCTCCGGGTTCCCGGAACTGCTTCTAGACATGCGCAGTGGTTGTGACCTGTAGCTAGGCATCTTTCCAAAACCCAGGTTTAAGAACCTTAAGTCGCTGGTTCAAATACCACCTCAGTGTTTAAAACTGCTCGTGGCCGGGCGGTGGTGGCGCACGCCTTTAATCCCAGCACTCGTAAAGCAGAGGCAGGCGGATCTCTGTTGAGTTCAAAGCCAGCCTGCTCTACAGAGCGAGTTCCAGGACAGCCAGGGCTATTAAGCAGAGAAACCCTGCCTCAAAAAACAAAAATTATAAAATAAAATTGATCGCGGGTCAAAAGTCAGCAGAGGATGCTTGTTTTTACTGTCAAAGATTAGTGAGATCACACACCAGGCCTGGCGCTTTCATCATACTACAGTTTAAAATTTATCAATGCTGTTGTGCATGTTAGTGCGCCCCTTTAATCCCAGCACTAGGGAAGCAGAAACAGGCTGATTTTTAAGTTCCAGATCATTCTGATCTACATGGTTCCGCCAGACAGTGGTGGCACACGCCTTTAATCTCAGAGTGGTGGCGTATCTCCGTGAGTTCAAGACCAGCCTTGTCTAAAGAGCTAGTGCCAGGATAGGCTCCAAAGGTACACAGAGAAACCCTGTCTCGAGAAAAAAAAAAAAAACAAGCCAAATAGGTATGCATGGTGTTATTAACAGGCAATAAATAATCTCGCCTTGCACAAAAGAACACTCAAAGGGAAAAATAAAGTAGCTAGGTAAGTTAGTTCTTGGAGGAGAGGGTGGCAAAAGAAGTGCTAGAACGCACACCTGGGCAAACATGGCTATTTTTTTTGTAGGTGGAGGTGTTGGCTGCATTGCATTATACCCATTGGTGGGAACTTAACTTCACAATCTGACACGATTGGCTAATCAAAGCAAGGGGGAATGGGGAAATTAGGGGAATACAAGTCATTGCTGGACTGACTGCTTTTGATTTAAAAAAACAAACTTTTCTCATTATTTCTTCTTTTATTATGATTTTTTATTTCAAACTTAGAAAGCATACATAGATCATTTGGAGGCTCTAGTAGCAGTGTTGGGCCCTAAAGCCCCACCAAGCAGGAGGTCGCCCCAAGAGACACTCTCAGCACGGTTGATGCAATAGCACGAGGAATTTTTATTCTGCCACGGCAGAGGTCCCTCAGCCTCGAGAGGAGAAGGAAGGACTCCTGCTTTGTCTATTACAAGCTCTTTTAAAGGAAAAACCACAAAATCAGGGAGGGGGTAGTACAGAATCAAAGGGAAAGTCCAAAAATCATTTGTCAACTATTTTGACTAGTTCATTCAACGGTCAGCTAACTCTACTTGATCAATGTTATGGCGATTACAAGGAGGAACACCTGCAGGTCGTCTCACCCCAGTTCCAGGTCCAGGTCTATTGAAGAAAGACTACAATGGGGATGGAAAGCACTCAAAGCTCCAGTGTATGCGTGGTTGGTTCCCAGGAAAGGGGTGCAGTAATGCTGAGGTGCCCCAAAGTCTTTCAGCAGTACATTACTGTTATGAGTGATGGCCTAAACATGGCTTTCAGCAGGGCTGCTCAACTTTCCTCCTGCAGCGACCCTTTAATACCTCATGTTGTGGGGACCCCCAAAACACCATAAAATTATTTTCGTTGCTACTTCCTGTCATTTTGCTACTGTTGTGAACTGCAATGTAAATATCTGTTTTCCAATGTTTATAGGCAACCCCTGTTAGGTCAAGGCCCTTAGGCTGTAAAGAAACCACTGACTTACAGTCAGGATACCTTCCAAAGGGTAGTTTCTTGACAAAGCTATTGAACAGGCCCAACTGGAATATAAGGTTTTCACCCTGTTCAAAAATTTTATTCTCTTGACTAGAAAGAAATTTGTCTTTGCAAAGTCTTTATTTCACTATTCTCCTCTCTGGAAGGGTCACTCTAGAATTGTTTAGGAGCCAGATTCAAGATCAGGTTTCCCAAAACACTTTGGTGCCCAGACATTTTTGGGTTTTAGCCAAAAAAGAAAAGAAACTATATGCTTTTCCTTGGGGCCTTTTTACTTTAAACTGTCTGGCCAATGTCTACCCCCCTCTCAAGAGGTGTCCCTAATTGCCATTATGGGATTGGGGTGATGGCCGGTCTGGCTTGCTCCATATGAATTTTCAGTGTCAGGTGTGGCATTTGGGGAGTACCAGCCCAGAGGGACTATCCAAAGGTTACCAACTACCAGCTGTAGGGAGGAAAGGAAGTTCTTAACTGCTGTCGAGGCATGCAAGGAGGATAAAGGCCAGAGTTAGGACAAGCAGGTAAGGAGGGAAAGGCAGAATATGGGAATATGTCTAAAACAAAGCCTATTAGAAGTTCTTTCTTCATTTGATTTTTCAAGACAGAGTTTCTAGTAGCTTTGAAGCCTGTCCTGGAACTCCCTCTGTAGACCAGGCTGGCTTCGAATTCACGGAGATCCTCCTGTCTCTGCTTCCTGAGTGCTGGAATTAAAGGCGTGCGCCACCACCGCCCAGCTCATTAGAATTTATTGATGGGCTCACATGGACATATTCTACTGGGCCTCTCATTTTTCCCCCAAGGTGGGGTTCAACAGGATCTGTGGGTTCTGGAAATCCAACCCATGTCTGTTGGAAGAACAGCCAATGCTCTAAAGACTGAGCCATCTCAGCCAGGGTGTGGTGGTACACACTTCTAATCCCAGCACACAGGAGGCAAAGGCAGGCCATTCTCTGCGAGTTCAAGGCCACCCTGGTCTGCACAGCAAGTTCCAGGACAGGCGTTAAAGCCACAGAGAATCCCTGTCTCGAAAAACCAAAAGAAATGTATTATTATTTTGTGTATATGGGTGTTCTGCCTGCATCTATGTCTGAATATCACATGCATGCAGAGTCCTCAGAGACCAGAAGAGGACATCAGATGTGCTGAGACTGGAAATACAGTTGTGAGCAGCCATGTGGGGACTGGGGACAGAACCTGGATCCTCTGGAAGAGCAGCCAATGCTCTTAACCATTAAGCCATCTCTCCAGCCCCCGTACATAGTTTTGCTTTGCTTGAGGCAGGGTCCTACTAGGCAGCCCTGAATGGCCTCAAAACTCGGAGGTCTGTCTACCTGTTTCCAGAGTCTAAAGTCTAGCCCATACCTGGCTCTCTATTGTGGTTGAGACGGGATCTCTCACTGGACTAGAGTTTGCCACTTTGGCTAAATGGTGGGCTACTGAGCCCCTGGGATCCTTCTGTCACCCCTGCCAGCTCCCACTGCTGAGATTAGAGATATACCACTCTGCCCAGATTTTACATGCATGCTGGGGTTCTGAACTCAGGTCCTAATACCTGCGCATCAAGCACTTTACCCACCAATGCATATCCATTACCCATTTTAATTTTTTTTAATTTTATATTATTATTGTTGTCATAATCTGGCTTTTTTAGACAGAGTTTCTCTGTAGCTTTGGATCATGTCCTGGAACTAATTTTATTTTTTAATGCGCATGGCTGCTTTGCTTGTATGTATGTCTGTGCACAACTTTATGCCTGGCGCCAGAAAAGGCCATTGGATCCCCTGGAACTGGAGTTAGAGAGTTGGGAGATTCCTTGGTACTGGGACCGACACTCGAGCCCTCTGGAAGAGTGGCCAGTGCTCTTAACTACTGAGTCATTTCTACAGCCCAACACAGTCTTCTGAAACAAGGTCTCATGAAATCTAGGCTTATCTCAGCCTTCCTGTATAACTGAGCCTGGCCTTGAACTCTCAGTCCTTGGTCTCTGCCTCCAAAATGCTGAAATTGCAGCTTGAGCCACCATGCCCAGCTTCCCTGAGATATTTTTTTTCTTCTGAGACAGGGTCTCACTGTGATCCCTGGCTAGCTACGTGAATGTGGACCAGGATGGCCTGGAAGTTGTGACAATCCTCTTGCCTCCCTGAGATATTTTTTTTTCTTCTAAGACAGGGTCTCACCGTTTATCCCTGACTAGCTACGTGAATGTGGACCAGGATGGCCTGGAACCTGTGGCAATCCTATTGCCTCTCTGCCTGCTGTGCTAGAATTATAAGCATGAGACATCATGCTCAGCCGCTCGTGCTATCTTGAGGGGATTCTTTAGATCTTCTGACTGAGGAATCGTGAGTGTTCTCCCCACGTTTGGGTCCAAGGCTAAATTGTCCTGCACAAGCTCAAACTCCTATAGCTCCAGGAGCTACTGGATACACGCCCTCTGCCGGTGGTAGAGGAGGCCAAGGGGTTGCTTCTGTAGCTTGTTGCAACACATTGCGCCTGCGCGGCAAAAACGAAACCAAGAAACCCTGCCCATTTACTGGGGGAGCCTTAGCCTCCCATGGGCCTGGGCAGGCAGAGAGCCGATATTTGGGAGCCGAGGGCCCGTGATTGTCTGTTAGGTTCCTAGGTGGGGCCAAGTGGGTATACTTCAGGACAAAAGCCTAGGAGGTGAGGCCTTAGGTTATCCTAGTGTAGTCTTCCCTGCAGTGGCTCTCAAGCTTCCTAACTGCGCCCCTTTGATCCAGTTCCTCGTGCTGTGGTGACCCCCCCCCCACCATAAAATCAGTTTCCTTGCTTCTTCATTACGTCATTTTGCTACCATTAGGAATCGTAATGCAAATCGTTCTGGAGACAGAGGCTTGTCAAATGGGGTGTAACCCACAGGTTCAGAACTGCTGTTTTCAAGTTTCAATGATAGAGGATTGTCAGAAGTTTTGTTCACCTGGGGTGATTTAACGCTTGGGAGGCTGAGGCAGAAGATTGTCACGAGTTCCTGGGTAAAACAAACAAACAAACAAAAAAAAACACAACCTTAATTTCTCAATATTATTAATGGTATAAGTAATAGATAAGTAAATAGATGTTCGCTAAAATAGGAACCAGGAGGTAGAGGAGGCCCTTGGATTGTCTTTACCTTTTTAAAATATTTTTTGAAGGCCGGGCAGTGGTGGTGCACACCTTTAACCCCAGCTCCAGGCAGTGACAGGTGGATCTCAGAGTTCAAGGCCAGCCTGGTCTATGGAACAAGTTCCAGGACAGGCTCCGAAAAAACTATATATGTGTGTGTATGTATGTATGTATATATATGTGTGTGTGTGTATACATATATATATATGTGTGTGTATATATATGTATATATATATATATATATATAGAGAGAGAGAGAGAGAGAGAGAGAGAGAGAGAGAGAGAGCGCTAAGGTCTCATTTGTATGTTCGTATGTCTGACTGATTACTTATGTAGACCAGGCTGGCTTGGAACCTCCAGAGACTCACCTTCTTCTGACTCTGAGTTCTAAAATTAAAGGCATGGGTCATCATGTCCAGCTCAATTTAATTTATTAATCATTTGCCTTTAAACAGGTTTGAGGGAGAAGACATCACACTTCAATTTAAGCAAACACTTTCTACTGTCAGACTTCTCTCTTTCTGTACAGTAGGCCACGAATCCATAGGCAAGGGCCCCACCAGCTTGGGCTCCTTCGTATCAGTTTAATTACTTTATTTAATGATTTAAAATAGTTTTGTTGTTGTTTTTGTTTGACACAAAGTCTCAGTATGTATCCCTGACTGTTCTCGAACTCACTTGTAGACAAGTGGCCTTGAACTGCCAGAGTTCTAACACCCCTCTTCTTAACTCCGCGAGCTCTGCCAGCGCTTGGTACAGGTCTACATGCAAACACAAAACATTCACAGAAATAAAAACACCTCCAAACACCCTCTGAGGATCTGTGTCACACATGGCTGTAAAAGCAGGAAGGGACGGGCACAGGAGTGTATCAAGGGCACAAAGGGAGGCTAGTGCAAGACCCCTGCAGGTACAGGTGAGGGCATAAAAAGAAAAACTAGTGTCATTTCTAGCACCCTGTGCCAAGGCCTACTCTGGAGAAATTAAAGGCATAAAAATGGATGGATGAGTGGCCGGGCAGTGGTAGCACATGCTTTTAATCCCAGCATTCAGAGGCAGAGTCGAGTGAATCTCTGTGAGTTCAAGGCCAGCCTGATCTACAAAGTGAGTTCCAGGACAGGCTCCAAAAGCTACAGAGAAACCCTGTCTTGACACCCCTCCCCCACACACACTGAGAAAAAAGGATGAATGGACAGAAGGAAATAATACATGGTGGCTCGCACCTGTAATCCTAGCACTCAGGGGGCAGAGGAAGGACTGCTAGGAGTTCAAGCCCAGCCTGCACTATCTAATAATCAGACCATCCAAGACTACACAGCATGATCCTGTCCCAAAAAAGAATAAAGTTTTACATTGATTTATTTTGTGTATATTTGGGGAGGGGGTATGTGTACCTTGGTGTGCTTGTAGAGGTCATTGTCAGACTTGGTGGCAAGTGCCCACACGTGCTGAACCATCTCAATACCCCTAAATAAATCATTTTTAAAAAGGGCTGATGATATAGAACAGTGGTAAAGAGAAATCTTTGAAGAAAGAAATTGAAGGCCAGGCGATGGTGGCATACGTCTTTAATCCCAGCACTCGGGAGGCAGAGGCAGGTGGATCTCTGTGAGTTCGAGACCAGCCTGGTCTACAGAGCTAGTTCCAGGACAGGCTCCAAAGCTTCAGAGAAACCCTGTCTCGAAAAACCAAAAAAAAAAAAAAAGAAAGAAAGAAAGAAAGAAAGAAATTGAAGAAGATGCCAGAAAGTGGAAAGATCTCCCATGCTCTTGGGTTGGTAGTTGGTAGAATTGTAAGACTTTAAGACAATCCTGAAGCCATTTTTGACAATTCTGAGTCCTCTCAGCCTCTGTGCCATAGTGCTTCCCCTCCTCCCCGGGAACCAAGGACCTGACAGCTATACTCACACGTACTCAGTTCCTGAACAATTACCCATATACGTATGCTTTGGTTCGGTCCCCTGGGAAACGGGGTCAAAATGACCTCTTACCTCATCTGATCTGGCAACAGCTCTCCAGCCAATTATTGGTAATAGCCCTTTCGAATAAGCCAATCACAACCCCCCTTGCTTCTGTGGCCTTCTCCTTTAAAAGTAGCCTGTGCAAGCTATTCGAGGTCTCTCGGCTTCCCGAATGCTGGGGGACCCTGTCATGACAGAATTAATAAAATCCTCATGCTTTTGCATTGGCTGTGGTGTGTGAGGTGGTCTCTGGGGGCGACTCCTCCTCGGTGTTTGGACGCTAGAGTCCAACAGAATTAACATAGTAAAAGTGGCAATCTTACAGATTCAATGCAATGCCCAGCAAAATCCCAACAAAATTCTTCACAGACCTCGAAAGAATGGTACTCAACTTCATGTGGAAAAGCAAAAAAAAAAAAAAAACAACCCAGGATAGCCCAAACAATCCTGTACAATAAAAGAACGTCTGGAGGCATTGCAATCCCTGACTTCAAACTCTACTACAGAGCTACAGTAATGAAAACAGCCTGGTATTGGCATAAGAACAGACAGGAGGACCAATGGAACCAAATTGAAGCCTGGATATTAATCCACACTCCTTCAAACTCCTGGTTTTTGGGGGGGTTTTTTTGGTTTTTTTTTTTTGGTTTTTCGAGACAGGGTTTCTCTGTGGTTTTGGAGCCTGTCCTGGAACCAGCTCTTGTAGACCAGGCTCGAACTCACAGAGATCCACCTGCCTCTGCCTCCCAAGTGCTGGGATTAAAGGTGTGCGCCACCACCGCCCGGCCAAACACCTGGTTTTTGACAAAGAAGCAAAAAATATCAAATTGAAAAAAGAAAGTCTATTTAACAAATGGTGCTGGCACAACTGAATATCATCATGTAGAAGAATGAAAATAGACCCATATTTATCACCATGCACAAAACTCAAGTCCAAATGGATCAAAGACCTCAACATAAATTTAAGCACACTAAGCCTTAAAGAAGAGAAAGTGGGAAGTACACTTGATCGCATTGGCACAGGGAACCACTTCCTAAATATAACCCCAGCAGCACAGACACTGAGAGAAACAATTAATAAATGGGACCTCCTGAAACTGAAAAGCTTCTGTAAAGCAAAGGACATGGTCAACAAGACAAAACAGCTTATGGAATGGGAAAAGATTACCAACCCCACATCAGACAGAGGGCTGATCTCCAAAATATACAAAGAAATCAAGAAATTGTTTATCAAAAGAACAACTAATACAATAAAAAAATTGGAGTACAGATCTAAACAAAGAACTCTCAACAGAGGATCACAACCCAAGAGAACCTAGACAACAATGAGGACACTAAGAGAGACACACATGGACCTAATCTACATGGGAAGTAGAAAAATATAAGATCTCCTGAGTAAATTGGGAACATGGGGCCCTTCGGAGAGGATATAAGGGGAAGGGAGAAGCAGGGAGGAGAGCAGAGAAAAATGTAGAGCTCAAGAAAAATTTTTAAAAATGTGTATGTATAAATGTTTTGCCTGCATGTATGCATGTGAACTACATGCATGGTAGAAGCCTTCAGAAGTAAGCAGAGGGGGTCAGATCCCCTGGCACTGGGGTTATGGATGGATGTAAGTCACCATGTGGTTTCTGGGAAGAGAACCCAGGTCCTCTGGAGAACAAGTACTCTTAACTGTTGAGTCATCTCTCAGCCCCAAATAGACTTATTTTTTTATTTGTATGTGTGTATGTGCACATGTGCGGTGCCTATTGAAGAAAGAAGGGGACATCAGATGGTTGTGAGCTACATATGGTGCTGTGAATTGAATGGACTCATTCATCATAACCACTGAATCTTTTCTCCAGCATCTGGTTTCTTGACTTTGACAAAGTGTGTCCCAGCACGGGAGAGGCAGAGGCAGGTAGACGTCTGTGAGTTCAAAGTCAGCCTGTTCTATAAAACAAGTTCCAGGATAGCCAGAATTGTTACACAGAGAAACTCTGTCTCAGAAAAAGAGAAACAAACAAAAAAGATAAAAAGGGTCTTGCTGGCCTTAGTGGCAAGTCTGTAGTCTAGGCAACTGAGAGGCAGAAGCAGGAAGAGCAGAAGTTCAAGGTTCTTCCTGGCTAAAGATTTCTGGACCAGTTGGATGGAAATACAGTTAAGCAATATATATATGCTTGGAAGATGCAGTGTGTAGTGTCTTATGGGATCACACCTGTACATTTGTAATATCAGCAGTTCTTAAAACCAAGGGGGATCTAGAGTTCAAGGTCATCCTTAGCTACATATCAAATCTCAAACCACACATGAGATCCTGCCTCCAAAACCAAAAAGCAAAAGAGCAAAATAAAAACAAGGACCCACATGAAAGGAGAGAACTGACTCGGACAATTTGTTTTCTGACCTTCACACAGGCAATGTAACAAGTATACTCCCCCACACACACAAAAAATGTAAAGTCATTTTATTATTCTGTTTGCATGAATGTTCGGCTTGCATGTATTATCTGTACACCACACGGATCCAGTGAGTGCTACTGGAGGCCAGAAGAGGGTATCAGATCCCCTGGGACTGAAATAACAGACAGTTGGGAGAGCCCTGTGGATGCTGAGGATCGAACCTGGGTTCTTTGAAAGAGCAGGCAGTGTTTGTTCCATTGAGCCATCCCTCCAACCCTCTAAAAGATTTTTTAAAAAAACAAAATTAAAGCCAGGAATGGTGGTGCATGCTTTTAATCCCAGCACTCAGAGGGCATGGGGCCTACTCAGTGACTTTCAGGACAGTCCAAACTACATAAAGAGAGTGTATCTCAATAAAGAGAGAGAATGAGGGAAGAAGTAGAAAAAAGAAAGACACACACAGAGGAGAGGAGATTATTTAATGGGCAGATATACACATACATACATACATATATCATTTTTTAAAAATCATAAAGAAGCTGGCTGGTAGTAGTCCATACCTTTAATCCCAGAACTCGGGAGGCAGAGGCAGGCAGATCTCTGTAAATTCAAGGCCAGCCTGGTCTACAGAATCAGTTCCAGAACAGGCTCCAAAGCTACACAAAGAGACCCTGTCTCAAAAAACAAAAACAAAATCATAACGATACTCAGTCTTGCACATTTAAGGAATTCCTCCAAAAAATTTCTTTTTTTATTTTTTGTTTTTTTTGTTTTGTTTTTTTCAAGACAGGGTTTGTCTGTTTAATAGCCCTGGCTGTCCTGGAACTAGCTCTAGTAGACCAGGCTGGTCTCGAACTCACAGAGATCCACCTGCCTCTGCCTCCCAAGTGCTGGGATTAAAGGCGTTCGCCACCACCGCCCAGCGATCTCATTTCTTTCTACCTCATCTGTAGGCGTGACAGAAAACATGCTGGAAACCCTGATTCCCAAGGGAGAGGGTCACCGTGTGATGGTGGTGCTGGGACCACATGCTGGAAAGGTGAGTCCCCACACCTGGAAATGACTCTGGAGATCACTGAGGATCTAGGCTGCCTTTGCTGACTCTCCCCATTCCTCCTCAGGTGGGACTTCTTCTGAGTCGGGACAGCGTGCAGAGTCAAGCTTTGGTGCAACTTGGGAGAGAGAACCAGGTTGTAGAGCTCCACTATGATGCTATCTGCCAGTACATGGGTCCCAGTAACTCGGATGAAGACTGACATGTGGACCACTGTCATCCCCCAGGCTGTCACTAGTTGTGTTGCAATCTGCAATGGATGCCATGGAGAAGATAGGAGACAATTGTTCTATCCTCCTTTGAGGAGCAAGAACAGAGGTGTGAGTTGATAGACCAGACTATTTACCAAAATTTAGAATATAATAAAACCCATTTTAAAAAGTGGGAAGATGACATCAAAACCAGTATGTGAGCTGTGAATTCAGGTGGGAACTGAGATGACTGAGGTGGAGCTACTTCACTTCTTAGCCTCATTTCCCTGCTCAGGGTGCAGGACAAGTTAAATTACCTATCCAATACAGAGTTCCCTCTTGGAGCATAGAAATGATGAGATCTGCCGGGCGTTGGTGGCGCACGCCTTTAATCCCAGCACTCGGGAGGCAGAGGCAGGCGGATCTCTGTGAGTTCGAGACCAGCCTGGTCTACAGAGCTAGTTCCAGGACGGGCTCCAAAGCCGCAGAGAAACCCTGTCTCGAAAAAACAAAAAAAAAACAAAAAAAAAAAAGAAATGATGAGATCTGTCCTCACACAAACACTATAGAATCTCCAGTGCTACATCTCAGAACAGCTTCCTGAGTTTGGATCTTGAATGGCTTTCAAAGACCCATATCTTTCTTTTTTTAAGGTTCATTGTATTTTTAGTTATATTATGTGTGTGCCTGTGTGAGAGTGTGCAATTATGAGTACAGATGCTTTCAGAGACCATTAGTGTTAAGTCCCCTGGGAACTGAAGCTACATGCAAGGAACCAAACTTGGGTCCTTTGAAAGAGCAGCAAGCACTCTTAACCACTGAGCCATCTCTCTAGCCCATATATCCATATGTTAAAGGATTCTTGCCCAGGATGATGCTAGTAGCACTTATTTTTGACCTTTGAAAGCTAACGGCCTGCTAGAGATTGCTTAGGCCATGACTTAGAACCTCCAAAACTGTGAACCAAAATAGACCTTTCCTCCTCACACTTTATTTCTGGTAGTTTGTCTGAGTAAGGGAAAACTGCTGCCCCCGCTGAGAACTCTAGTAGGACATCCGTTATCCTTGATCCAGGGCAGACCTCCAGGAATGTCACTGAGGTGATGATGCACTGAAGAGACATGGAGACTTATGCCCACAGATGGGATGGGTTACTTCTAATTTCCAAAGAAGCCAGTCACTTTTAGTCCTAAATTATTAGCTTGCAGGTTAAAAGCTATTTCTGACTCATGCAGTTTCTCTGCTTGCCCTAGGTAATTATATTTTTTTAAAAGGTTATTGTTGAGAATCCTGAACATTTTTCCTGCTTAATGGTGTAAGATAAAAATCAACAAGAGAAGTCAGAGTATTAGACACTATTGCTTCTAAATCATATTTGAAGCTTAAGTCATTCATGCAATAAATGGTATTTGACTTAGATCTGGGCCACAGATAAGAATACCTAAATGCCTATGGCATACATTGAAAAGAGTCAAAACACCCCAGAACAGGATGATAAGATAATTGGGACTAGGGATGGGGCTTAGTGTTGGTGTATGTGCCTAACATATGTAAAGCCTTGGGTTCCATCCCCAGTACCACCAGGAAAAGAGAAATTGCTGACTGTTGAACAAAGGCAAACTGAACTCTCTGGCCAAAATGAACAAACATAAAAACGATGTGAGTCACCAAGTGTGGTTGGTAGCCCATACCTGTAATCTAACACTTGAGAGCCGAGACAGGAAGATTTCCATGAGTTCTAGGACAGTCTGAGCTTCATCAAAAGACTCTTTCTTCAAAAACTTAAAAACAGGAAATGGGCTGGGTGTGGTGGCACACAGCTCTGATCCTAGCACTCAGTAGGCATAGTCAGGCAGATCTCCATGAGTGTGAGGCCACCTGGTCTACATAGCAAGTTCCATAGGGCTACATAGTGGGTCTCAGAAAAGAGTGTCGCTTTTCCCCTTCCTATTACCCCTTTTATGTCTCTTGTCTAATTGCTACAGCTAAGACTTTGACACTGTAGAAAACAGGTAGAGGAGAGTGGGCAACTTTCCTTATCTCATTCCTGATTTTAGAGGAAATGCTCAGTATGTCTCCATTTAATATAATGTTGGCTATAATAACATGTTGGTATATAACCTTTATTATTTTGAGGTGTTTTCCATCTGTTCCTACAGTCTCCAGAGCTTTTATCACAAAAACTTGTCGAACTTGTCCAATGTGTTTTAAACATCAGTTTAAATAATTAATGTAATTTCTGTCCTTGAGTTTGTTTGTATTCCATTTATTGGTTTATGTATGTTGTAACAATGTTGCCTTTCTAGGATGAAGCCCATTTGGTTATAATGTGTAATCTTCTCAGTGTATACCTGAATTCAGTTTGTAAGCATTTTGTTAAGAATTTTTGCATCTGTGTTCATCAAAAAATTGGTCTGTATTTTTTTCTTTCTTTTTCCTTTCTTTATTCTCCTCCTTCATCTCTTCTCTTTTTTCTTCTTCCCTTTTTTTTTAATA
This sequence comes from Microtus oregoni, assembly GCF_018167655.1. Taxonomy (NCBI): domain Eukaryota; kingdom Metazoa; phylum Chordata; class Mammalia; order Rodentia; family Cricetidae; genus Microtus; species Microtus oregoni. The sequence continues at coordinate 56,772 of NW_024544603.1, forward strand.
TTTATTTATTTATTATGTATACAATATTCTGTCTGTGTGCATGTCTGCAGACCAGAAGAGGGCACCAGACCTCTTTACAGATGGTTGTGAGCCACCATGTGGTTGCTGGGAATTGAACTCAGGACCTTTGGAAGAGCAGGCAATGCTCTTAATCTCTGAGCCATCTCTCCAGCCCTTCTTCCCCCTTTTTTTTTGTTTTGGGTTTTTCGAAGCAGTGTTTCTCTCTGTTGCTTTGGAACCTGTCCTTGAATTCACTGTAGACCCCCAGCATGTGCTGGGATTAAAGGCATGTGTCATCATGCCTGACCTAAAGAACTTTTTTTAATATATTACCTGAACTAACCCAAACTATCAACAAATGGAACTGTATGGAATTGAACACTTTGTGTACATCAAAGGGTGTTGGACTCTAGCGTCCAAACACCGAGAAGGAGTCACCCCCAGAGACCATCTCATACACCACAGCCGATGCAAAAGCATAAGGATTTTATTAATTCTGTCATGACAGGGTCCCCCAGCATTCGGGAAGCCGAGGGACCTCGAATAGCTGGTACAGTCTACTTTTAAAGGGGCCACAGAAGCAAGGGGGGGTTGTTCTTTGAACATTCTGATTGGCTTATTTGCAAGGGCTATTACCAATAATTGACTGGAGAGCTGTTGCCAGATCAGATGAGGTAAGAGGTCATTTTGACCCCGTTTCCCAGGGGACCGAACCAAAGCATACGTATATGAGTAATTGTTCAGGAACCGAGTACGTGTGAGTGTAGCTGTTAGGTCCTTGGTTCCCGGGGAGGAGGGGAAGCACTATGGCACAGAGGCTGAGAGGATTCAGAATTGTCAAAAATGGCTTCAGGATTGTCTTAAAGTCTTACAAGGGAACAGTGGGCAGAGCCAAGAGCAGAGATCTTTACTAGCTACACCTCAGACAATGGGCTGATAGCCAGAATTTTTTTTTTTTTTTTTTTTTTGTTTTTCGAGACAGGGTTTCTCTGTGGTTTCTCTGTGGCCTGTCCTGGAACTAGCTCTTGTAGGCCAGGCTGGCCTCGAACTCACAGAGATCCACCTGCCTCTGCCTCCCGAGTGCTGGAATTATAGGCGTGCGCCACCACCGCCCTGCTTGATAGCCAGAATTTACAAAGAATTAAATTAAATTAAATACCAAGGAAACAAAATTGCCAGTCATCAAAAAGTACAAATGAGCTGGGCGTGGTGGCGCATGCCTTTAATCCTAGCACTCAGGCAGGTAGATCTCTGTGAGTTCAAGGCCAGCATGGTCTACAAAGTGAGTTCCAGGACAGCCAGGACGTAGAGAAACTGTTTAAATAAAAACGGGCTGGAGGGTAGTAATGGTGATGGTGACTGCGCATGCCTTTAATCCCAGCACTCAGGAGGCTGAGACAGGTGGATACCTGAGTTTGAGGTCTGCATGGGGAAAACCAAACAAAAACGACCAATAACCATTTTTAAAGTGTTCACTATCCTTAGCCATTAAGGAAATGCAAATTAAACCTACTTTGAGATACCACCTCACCCCAGTCAGAATGGCTGTCCATAAATCTGACAACCAATGTTGGAAAGGATGTGGAGAGAAAGTACCCTTAATCAACTTTTGATAGTGGTGCAAGCTAATATAAAGTCATTGTGGAAATCAGTTTGAAGATTTCTCAAAGAACCCCATACCCTACCATAGAGATATTGGCACCCCCATGTTTATCGCTGCTTTAATCACTATAGGAAAGAATGAAATCTATCTAGTCCATTAACACACACACCAAATTTTCATTAGCCGTATTGAAGGGTTTACCCAGCACTCCCCACCCCAGTTGGCAACTGTGACAGGCTGCAGAAAAGACCCAGCAAGATACAGGCCCCTGACTGAGCAGGATGTGCTGAGCCCCTGGCCTTGCCTTAATTACTGGGAAGAAATTGCCAGGTATTCTCCATTTGGTAAGGAAGCAATCAGAAGTGAGCTGGCGCTGGCGGGCTCTGGATGTGCTTTACTGTTAATGGTGGAATGCAGTAACCGCTCCCCCATGGCTTCCAGGTATAGCAACCTTTCCCCAGCTGCAGCTGACCAATTACCTCAGGACAGGTTCCCCCAGCCTGGAGGTGTGCCTATCCCAGACTGTCCGTGCAACTTGAAGACTCCCAGACCATCCCCCCTTTGCTCTATCCCCCTGCCCCACTGCTGCTCTTGGGGGGTCCCTCCTCCATCGGACCAGCGGGTGGACCAACGGACAGATGGACCCCATTTAACTTGTAATAAAAAAAGACTTTGCTTTTGCATTGGATGTGGTCTCTTGGTGGTTTTGGGGTTCCAGAATCCCAACAATATATTTAAAACAATGGAATGTTATTCAGTGCTAAAAAAAAAAAAAAAGTTAAACAAAAACTCGCAGGAAAATGGATGAACTTAGAATGTATTTTATTCTCAGAAAAATGCCTGTTATATTTGGAATGTAGCCAATAATATATGTATATATGTAAGCAAATGTTTACATGGGACACAGTATAGCAAAGAAAAGAACAAGAAAGACTAAGTATAAGGGAATGGGGAAGGACTGAATGCAGGGAATGGACATGAATTATGAAAAAAGATATGAAGCTAATTGTTGGTGGGTTTTATTTCTCTTAAATCTCTAGGTATTTTGCTTGCCTCTATGTCTCTGCCCTACATGAGTGCCTGGTGTCTGCAGAGACCAGGGGAGTGCTCTCCTGGAACTGGAGTTCCAGAGAGTTGTGAGCCACCTTGTGGCTGCTAGGGATGAGCCCAGTCCTTTGAAGAGCAGCCAGTGCTCTTAAGTGCTGAGCCATCTCTCCAGCCCCTATTGTTACTATTTTTGTTATTTGTTTTTTTGTTTTGTTGTTGTTTGTTTGTTTGTTTTTGGCGAGGACTCAAGACAGGGTCTCATTTCGTAGCCCTAGCTGTCCTAGAACTCAGTTTGTAAACCATTATGTCCTCAAACTCAGATATCCGCCTGCCTCTGCCCCTCTCCCCTGAGTCTGGTATTAAAGGAGTGTGCCACTATGCCGGGCTCACGAAAGTTACTTTTATGAAATATCTGTGTAACGTTCGGTATTTTCCCAAGCCCCTCCCCACCCTGTCAATCACTCCTATAACCGCAGTGTTCAGCAGGGTAGCAGGAGGATCTCCTCGAGTTTTAGGTCAAACTGGCCAACACAGGATGTTAGAAGCCAGTGTGGACAATATAGAGTGTACGACTCTATCTCAAAAGTGAAAACCAGGTCACTCCACAACGTGTTCCCTTTCAAATATTTGCAGTCTCAGGACCGCACCCACCCTAAGACCTGGTGCTCAGGGAAGTAGCCACTCCCAAGCCCTGTGACGCTAGCTCGGCCCAAACCACTGCGTGTGACCGGAGGGGACCATCTGAGCCGCGGATCGCGGCGGCCTGGGCTGAACCACATGGATGTCGGGCGTGGGGGGAACTCGGGAGCCGCCGCCCGGCTCGAGCCCCTGCAGGGCGCGGCCATCTTGGGACGTTCCACTTGTCCATGGCGGAGGAGCGGGGCAAACAGGGAAGCGGCATCTCGGCCGCAGACGGCCACCATCCGCTCACCCCAAAACCCCGTCTGGGCGTGCTTCCCGCCACGCTGCGCTGGCGGATGGAACTATCGGGCCAGCGGGACGCCGCTATCCCACCCGGCACGTTCGCCCGCTTTCCTGCGACCCCTCGAACCATTTGGAACCCGCTCCTAAGGCCCTCGCGCAGGCCATTGACTGAGGCGCTGCCCCGCTTGGCTCTGATTGGTCGCCGGTCACGTTCGCAGATTTCCTGCGACCCCTCGAACCATTCGGAACCCGCTCCCGAGGCCCTCGCGCAGGCCATTGGCTGAGGCGCTGCCCCGCTTGGCTCTGATTGGTCGCCGGCCACGTTCGCCGCTTTCCTGTGACCCCTCGAACCATTTGGAACCCGCTCCCAAGGCCCTCGCTCAGGCCATTGGCTGAGGCGCTGCCCTGGTGGGCTCTGATTGGTTGCCGGCCGGGCTCGAGGTCGGCCTTTCCTGCGACCCCGGGTCGGCTGCTTTCTGCGGCTGCGGGGTCCTGGGAATAATGTAGCTCCACCCCCACCCTTGCTCCGGGTTCCCGGAACTGCTTCTAGACATGCGCAGTGGTTGTGACCTGTAGCTAGGCATCTTTCCAAAACCCAGGTTTAAGAACCTTAAGTCGCTGGTTCAAATACCACCTCAGTGTTTAAAACTGCTCGTGGCCGGGCGGTGGTGGCGCACGCCTTTAATCCCAGCACTCGTAAAGCAGAGGCAGGCGGATCTCTGTTGAGTTCAAAGCCAGCCTGCTCTACAGAGCGAGTTCCAGGACAGCCAGGGCTATTAAGCAGAGAAACCCTGCCTCAAAAAACAAAAATTATAAAATAAAATTGATCGCGGGTCAAAAGTCAGCAGAGGATGCTTGTTTTTACTGTCAAAGATTAGTGAGATCACACACCAGGCCTGGCGCTTTCATCATACTACAGTTTAAAATTTATCAATGCTGTTGTGCATGTTAGTGCGCCCCTTTAATCCCAGCACTAGGGAAGCAGAAACAGGCTGATTTTTAAGTTCCAGATCATTCTGATCTACATGGTTCCGCCAGACAGTGGTGGCACACGCCTTTAATCTCAGAGTGGTGGCGTATCTCCGTGAGTTCAAGACCAGCCTTGTCTAAAGAGCTAGTGCCAGGATAGGCTCCAAAGGTACACAGAGAAACCCTGTCTCGAGAAAAAAAAAAAAAACAAGCCAAATAGGTATGCATGGTGTTATTAACAGGCAATAAATAATCTCGCCTTGCACAAAAGAACACTCAAAGGGAAAAATAAAGTAGCTAGGTAAGTTAGTTCTTGGAGGAGAGGGTGGCAAAAGAAGTGCTAGAACGCACACCTGGGCAAACATGGCTATTTTTTTTGTAGGTGGAGGTGTTGGCTGCATTGCATTATACCCATTGGTGGGAACTTAACTTCACAATCTGACACGATTGGCTAATCAAAGCAAGGGGGAATGGGGAAATTAGGGGAATACAAGTCATTGCTGGACTGACTGCTTTTGATTTAAAAAAACAAACTTTTCTCATTATTTCTTCTTTTATTATGATTTTTTATTTCAAACTTAGAAAGCATACATAGATCATTTGGAGGCTCTAGTAGCAGTGTTGGGCCCTAAAGCCCCACCAAGCAGGAGGTCGCCCCAAGAGACACTCTCAGCACGGTTGATGCAATAGCACGAGGAATTTTTATTCTGCCACGGCAGAGGTCCCTCAGCCTCGAGAGGAGAAGGAAGGACTCCTGCTTTGTCTATTACAAGCTCTTTTAAAGGAAAAACCACAAAATCAGGGAGGGGGTAGTACAGAATCAAAGGGAAAGTCCAAAAATCATTTGTCAACTATTTTGACTAGTTCATTCAACGGTCAGCTAACTCTACTTGATCAATGTTATGGCGATTACAAGGAGGAACACCTGCAGGTCGTCTCACCCCAGTTCCAGGTCCAGGTCTATTGAAGAAAGACTACAATGGGGATGGAAAGCACTCAAAGCTCCAGTGTATGCGTGGTTGGTTCCCAGGAAAGGGGTGCAGTAATGCTGAGGTGCCCCAAAGTCTTTCAGCAGTACATTACTGTTATGAGTGATGGCCTAAACATGGCTTTCAGCAGGGCTGCTCAACTTTCCTCCTGCAGCGACCCTTTAATACCTCATGTTGTGGGGACCCCCAAAACACCATAAAATTATTTTCGTTGCTACTTCCTGTCATTTTGCTACTGTTGTGAACTGCAATGTAAATATCTGTTTTCCAATGTTTATAGGCAACCCCTGTTAGGTCAAGGCCCTTAGGCTGTAAAGAAACCACTGACTTACAGTCAGGATACCTTCCAAAGGGTAGTTTCTTGACAAAGCTATTGAACAGGCCCAACTGGAATATAAGGTTTTCACCCTGTTCAAAAATTTTATTCTCTTGACTAGAAAGAAATTTGTCTTTGCAAAGTCTTTATTTCACTATTCTCCTCTCTGGAAGGGTCACTCTAGAATTGTTTAGGAGCCAGATTCAAGATCAGGTTTCCCAAAACACTTTGGTGCCCAGACATTTTTGGGTTTTAGCCAAAAAAGAAAAGAAACTATATGCTTTTCCTTGGGGCCTTTTTACTTTAAACTGTCTGGCCAATGTCTACCCCCCTCTCAAGAGGTGTCCCTAATTGCCATTATGGGATTGGGGTGATGGCCGGTCTGGCTTGCTCCATATGAATTTTCAGTGTCAGGTGTGGCATTTGGGGAGTACCAGCCCAGAGGGACTATCCAAAGGTTACCAACTACCAGCTGTAGGGAGGAAAGGAAGTTCTTAACTGCTGTCGAGGCATGCAAGGAGGATAAAGGCCAGAGTTAGGACAAGCAGGTAAGGAGGGAAAGGCAGAATATGGGAATATGTCTAAAACAAAGCCTATTAGAAGTTCTTTCTTCATTTGATTTTTCAAGACAGAGTTTCTAGTAGCTTTGAAGCCTGTCCTGGAACTCCCTCTGTAGACCAGGCTGGCTTCGAATTCACGGAGATCCTCCTGTCTCTGCTTCCTGAGTGCTGGAATTAAAGGCGTGCGCCACCACCGCCCAGCTCATTAGAATTTATTGATGGGCTCACATGGACATATTCTACTGGGCCTCTCATTTTTCCCCCAAGGTGGGGTTCAACAGGATCTGTGGGTTCTGGAAATCCAACCCATGTCTGTTGGAAGAACAGCCAATGCTCTAAAGACTGAGCCATCTCAGCCAGGGTGTGGTGGTACACACTTCTAATCCCAGCACACAGGAGGCAAAGGCAGGCCATTCTCTGCGAGTTCAAGGCCACCCTGGTCTGCACAGCAAGTTCCAGGACAGGCGTTAAAGCCACAGAGAATCCCTGTCTCGAAAAACCAAAAGAAATGTATTATTATTTTGTGTATATGGGTGTTCTGCCTGCATCTATGTCTGAATATCACATGCATGCAGAGTCCTCAGAGACCAGAAGAGGACATCAGATGTGCTGAGACTGGAAATACAGTTGTGAGCAGCCATGTGGGGACTGGGGACAGAACCTGGATCCTCTGGAAGAGCAGCCAATGCTCTTAACCATTAAGCCATCTCTCCAGCCCCCGTACATAGTTTTGCTTTGCTTGAGGCAGGGTCCTACTAGGCAGCCCTGAATGGCCTCAAAACTCGGAGGTCTGTCTACCTGTTTCCAGAGTCTAAAGTCTAGCCCATACCTGGCTCTCTATTGTGGTTGAGACGGGATCTCTCACTGGACTAGAGTTTGCCACTTTGGCTAAATGGTGGGCTACTGAGCCCCTGGGATCCTTCTGTCACCCCTGCCAGCTCCCACTGCTGAGATTAGAGATATACCACTCTGCCCAGATTTTACATGCATGCTGGGGTTCTGAACTCAGGTCCTAATACCTGCGCATCAAGCACTTTACCCACCAATGCATATCCATTACCCATTTTAATTTTTTTTAATTTTATATTATTATTGTTGTCATAATCTGGCTTTTTTAGACAGAGTTTCTCTGTAGCTTTGGATCATGTCCTGGAACTAATTTTATTTTTTAATGCGCATGGCTGCTTTGCTTGTATGTATGTCTGTGCACAACTTTATGCCTGGCGCCAGAAAAGGCCATTGGATCCCCTGGAACTGGAGTTAGAGAGTTGGGAGATTCCTTGGTACTGGGACCGACACTCGAGCCCTCTGGAAGAGTGGCCAGTGCTCTTAACTACTGAGTCAATTCTACAGCCCAACACAGTCTTCTGAAACAAGGTCTCATGAAATCTAGGCTTATCTCAGCCTTCCTGTATAACTGAGCCTGGCCTTGAACTCTCAGTCCTTGGTCTCTGCCTCCAAAATGCTGAAATTGCAGCTTGAGCCACCATGCCCAGCTTCCCTGAGATATTTTTTTTCTTCTGAGACAGGGTCTCACTGTGATCCCTGGCTAGCTACGTGAATGTGGACCAGGATGGCCTGGAAGTTGTGACAATCCTCTTGCCTCCCTGAGATATTTTTTTTTCTTCTAAGACAGGGTCTCACCGTTTATCCCTGACTAGCTACGTGAATGTGGACCAGGATGGCCTGGAACCTGTGGCAATCCTATTGCCTCTCTGCCTGCTGTGCTAGAATTATAAGCATGAGACATCATGCTCAGCCGCTCGTGCTATCTTGAGGGGATTCTTTAGATCTTCTGACTGAGGAATCGTGAGTGTTCTCCCCACGTTTGGGTCCAAGGCTAAATTGTCCTGCACAAGCTCAAACTCCTATAGCTCCAGGAGCTACTGGATACACGCCCTCTGCCGGTGGTAGAGGAGGCCAAGGGGTTGCTTCTGTAGCTTGTTGCAACACATTGCGCCTGCGCGGCAAAACGAAACCAAGAAACCCTGCCCATTTACTGGGGGAGCCTTAGCCTCCCATGGGCCTGGGCAGGCAGAGAGCCGATATTTGGGAGCCGAGGGCCCGTGATTGTCTGTTAGGTTCCTAGGTGGGGCCAAGTGGGTATACTTCAGGACAAAAGCCTAGGAGGTGAGGCCTTAGGTTATCCTAGTGTAGTCTTCCCTGCAGTGGCTCTCAAGCTTCCTAACTGCGCCCCTTTGATCCAGTTCCTCGTGCTGTGGTGACCCCCCCCACCATAAAATCAGTTTCCTTGCTTCTTCATTACGTCATTTTGCTACCATTAGGAATCGTAATGCAAATCGTTCTGGAGACAGAGGCTTGTCAAATGGGGTGTAACCCACAGGTTCAGAACTGCTGTTTTCAAGTTTCAATGATAGAGGATTGTCAGAAGTTTTGTTCACCTGGGGTGATTTAACGCTTGGGAGGCTGAGGCAGAAGATTGTCACGAGTTCCTGGGTAAAACAAACAAACAAACAAAAAAAAACACAACCTTAATTTCTCAATATTATTAATGGTATAAGTAATAGATAAGTAAATAGATGTTCGCTAAAATAGGAACCAGGAGGTAGAGGAGGCCCTTGGATTGTCTTTACCTTTTTAAAATATTTTTTGAAGGCCGGGCAGTGGTGGTGCACACCTTTAACCCCAGCTCCAGGCAGTGACAGGTGGATCTCAGAGTTCAAGGCCAGCCTGGTCTATGGAACAAGTTCCAGGACAGGCTCCGAAAAAACTATATATGTGTGTGTATGTATGTATGTATATATATGTGTGTGTGTATACATATATATGTGTGTGTATATATATGTATATACATACATATATATATATATATATATATATATATATATATATATAGAGAGAGAGAGAGAGAGAGAGAGAGAGAGAGAGAGAGAGAGAGAGAGAGAGCGCTAAGGTCTCATTTGTATGTTCGTATGTCTGACTGATTACTTATGTAGACCAGGCTGGCTTGGAACCTCCAGAGACTCACCTTCTTCTGACTCTGAGTTCTAAAATTAAAGGCATGGGTCATCATGTCCAGCTCAATTTAATTTATTAATCATTTGCCTTTAAACAGGTTTGAGGGAGAAGACATCACACTTCAATTTAAGCAAACACTTTCTACTGTCAGACTTCTCTCTTTCTGTACAGTAGGCCACGAATCCATAGGCAAGGGCCCCACCAACTTGGGCTCCTTCGTATCAGTTTAATTACTTTATTTAATGATTTAAAATAGTTTTGTTGTTGTTTTTGTTTGACACAAAGTCTCAGTATGTATCCCTGACTGTTCTCGAACTCACTTGTAGACAAGTGGCCTTGAACTGCCAGAGTTCTAACACCCCTCTTCTTAACTCCGCGAGCTCTGCCAGCGCTTGGTACAGGTCTACATGCAAACACAAAACATTCACAGAAATAAAAACACCTCCAAACACCCTCTGAGGATCTGTGTCACACATGGCTGTAAAAGTGAAAGACCCCAGTGCTGGGCAGTCTTTCAGGCTGAGGAGACCCTCCCAAGGAACAGCGAGTCACTCTTCGGATGCAAATAGCAAGAGGCTTTATTTAATACACAGGTACCTGGGGCGGCTTAGTCTCTCGGAAGACAAGCGCGCGCCTGCAGACTGGGGGAAGGTCTTTTTATAGGAAAGAGGGCAGCAGAAGCAGATTACAGAAGCAAATGCATCGTTAATGGTCAGTTGGAATGGGGCAAGGGGCACAGGTGGTTTTTCCTCTCCCAGCACAGATGTATGGGAACAGACATCCTGTTAATTGATGTCCTGTCCTAATCTATGGATATAAAGATCCTGTTTTGCAGCCAGGGACCCTGACCTTACTCTGCACTTACAGTCGTTCGTCAAAAGCTTTGTGAAATGACGTTACAGCAGATAAGCTGGGATCTTTCATAGGGGGAGTTGTCTTCTTCTGTGAATTACTGACATTCTAAGTTGGGCACATGTGCTGACTATAGGCATCCCGTTTCCCTAAGCAAACGGGATGTTCTCATTAGAGCAGGCCAGCTGCGGGTTCCTTATCGCTTGGGGCCAGGTGGCTGACCGGCTGACCGCAGATATCTCGCCTGGCTTCTCCTGCCCTTGCTTTCAAGTCGAACTTCCCTGCTCTAATTACTTGCGTTGCTCCAAAGTTTAAGCCTTGCAAAATGGCATTACTGCTGCTTAGTGAGTGGGGGTCTTTCAAAAGCAGGAAGGGACGGGCACAGGAGTGTATCAAGGGCACAAAGGGAGGCTAGTGCAAGACCCCTGCAGGTACAGGTGAGGGCATAAAAAGAAAAACTAGTGTCATTTCTAGCACCCTGTGCCAAGGCCTACTCTGGAGAAATTAAAGGCATAAAAATGGATGGATGAGTGGCCGGGCAGTGGTAGCACATGCTTTTAATCCCAGCATTCAGAGGCAGAGTCGAGTGAATCTCTGTGAGTTCAAGGCCAGCCTGATCTACAAAGTGAGTTCCAGGACAGGCTCCAAAAGCTACAGAGAAACCCTGTCTTGACACCCCTCCCCCACACACACTGAGAAAAAAGGATGAATGGACAGAAGGAAATAATACATGGTGGCTCGCACCTGTAATCCTAGCACTCAGGGGGCAGAGGAAGGACTGCTAGGAGTTCAAGCCCAGCCTGCACTATCTAATAATCAGACCATCCAAGACTACACAGCATGATCCTGTCCCAAAAAAGAATAAAGTTTTACATTGATTTATTTTGTGTATATTTGGGGAGGGGGTATGTGTACCTTGGTGTGCTTGTAGAGGTCATTGTCAGACTTGGTGGCAAGTGCCCACACGTGCTGAACCATCTCAATACCCCTAAATAAATCATTTTTAAAAAGGGCTGATGATATAGAACAGTGGTAAAGAGAAATCTTTGAAGAAAGAAATTGAAGGCCAGGCGATGGTGGCATACGTCTTTAATCCCAGCACTCGGGAGGCAGAGGCAGGTGGATCTCTGTGAGTTCGAGACCAGCCTGGTCTACAGAGCTAGTTCCAGGACAGGCTCCAAAGCTTCAGAGAAACCCTGTCTCGAAAAACCAAAAAAAAAAAAAAAAAAAAAAAGAAAGAAAGAAAGAAAGAAATTGAAGAAGATGCCAGAAAGTGGAAAGATCTCCCATGCTCTTGGGTTGGTAGTTGGTAGAATTGTAAGACTTTAAGACAATCCTGAAGCCATTTTTGACAATTCTGAGTCCTCTCAGCCTCTGTGCCATAGTGCTTCCCCTCCTCCCCGGGAACCAAGGACCTGACAGCTATACTCACACGTACTCAGTTCCTGAACAATTACCCATATACGTATGCTTTGGTTCGGTCCCCTGGGAAACGGGGTCAAAATGACCTCTTACCTCATCTGATCTGGCAACAGCTCTCCAGCCAATTATTGGTAATAGCCCTTTCGAATAAGCCAATCACAACCCCCCTTGCTTCTGTGGCCTTCTCCTTTAAAAGTAGCCTGTGCAAGCTATTCGAGGTCTCTCGGCTTCCCGAATGCTGGGGGACCCTGTCATGACAGAATTAATAAAATCCTCATGCTTTTGCATTGGCTGTGGTGTGTGAGGTGGTCTCTGGGGGCGACTCCTCCTCGGTGTTTGGACGCTAGAGTCCAACAGAATTAACATAGTAAAAGTGGCAATCTTACAGATTCAATGCAATGCCCAGCAAAATCCCAACAAAATTCTTCACAGACCTCGAAAGAATGGTACTCAACTTCATGTGGAAAAGCAAAAAAAAAAAAAAAAAAAACAACCCAGGATAGCCCAAACAATCCTGTACAATAAAAGAACGTCTGGAGGCATTGCAATCCCTGACTTTGAAAGACCCCAGTGGTGGGCAGTCTTTCAGGCTGAGGAGACCCTCCCAAGGAGCAGCGAGTCACTCTTCGGATGCAAATAGCAAGAGGCTTTATTAAGTACTTAAGTACACAGGTACCTGGGGCGACTTAGTCTTTCGGAAGACAAGCGCGCCTGCAGACTGGGGGAAGGTCTTTTTATAGGAAAGAGGGCAGCAGAAGCAGATTACAGAAGCAAATGCATCGTTAGTGGTCAGTTGGAATGGGGCAAGGGGCACAGGTGGTTTTTCCTCTCCCAGCACAGATGTATGGGAACAGATATCCTGTTAATTGATGTCCTGTCCTAATCTATGGATATAAAGATCCTGTTTTGCAGCCAGGGACCCTGACCTTACTCTGCACTTACAGTCGTTCGTCAAAAGCTTTGTGAAATGACGTTACAGCAGATAAGCTGGGATCTTTCATAGGGGGAGTTGTCTTCTTCTGTGAATTACTGACATTCTAAGTTGGGCACATGTGCTGACTATGCAAACGGGAGGTTCTCATTAGAGCAGGCCAGCTGCGGGTTCCTTATCGCTTGGGGCCAGGTGGCTGACCGGCTGACCGCAGATATCTCGCCTGGCTTCTCCGCCCTTGTTTTCAAGTCGAACTTCCCTGCTCTAATTACTTGCGTTGCTCCAAAGTTTAAGCCTTGCAAAATGGCATTACTGCTGCTTAGTGAGTGGGGGTCTTTCATTCCCCCCTTTTTTTTTATCATGGATTTAATCATAAATCCATGTGTTTAAAGACCTCTACGTCATTCTGCTTTAATATCTGATATTGCTGGGAGAGTACCATGGTTTGGATAACTGAAAGTCTGTCTTTTATAAATTGCACCAGGCGATTTAAAGTGTAAGGGCCGATTGTAAAGATAAGAAGTAAAATAAGTAGGGGCCCAGCTATAGTGGAAATTAAGGCTTTTAACCATGGTGATTTATTAAACCATCCTTTAAAATATCCTTGTTGAGAAGATAGTAGAACATCTCTAGGGTTTGCAGAATAGCTCTTAGCAAAACTATCTGAATGAGGCTTGAAAGTAACTACATGGTAGACATTGTGAACCACTGTAGACCCGAGAATAGCACCCAACATTGTGGCAATAATAGTCTATTGACTACAAAGAGCTTAACTCAGCCCTAAGAAACACATGGATGCCTTCTCCTAAGAGGCAAGTTTAGTATTATGAAGACAAATCTCTTTTGCTGTAGACACCGGGAGTGTTGTTCCTCAGCTCCAGAGAATGTGCCGGAGAAGTCAGTTTCGGTCCAGCTGGCACCACATGGCATTTACGAGTTTCCATTGCATCCCGTAGCATCAGCTTTATCCAAATGTACAGGGTTGTGTCCATTGTGAGAACTTTAACAAACAATGAGAGAAAATGCAATACAGGATGACAAATGTTTAAAACAAAACAGAAAGCCCTAAAGCCAGAGGACAGCCAATGAGGACATAAATATCTTTTTGAGACTGACCTTACCCAGGCTTCACATTTGTAAGTACAGCATCAAAAAGTTTTAACATCCCATTGATATCTATTTTATCATATATTAAATTACATCTGTTTACCTTTTGAAAGCCATATCATTTTATAACCCCATAGATTAAAACAAGATTTTCCTGTAGAAAAACAAAACCTGTCAAGAGGTAAGGAGGCTTTAGGTGTGTTTGCTTCTCTCTGCAGTTATCTGCACAAAACGGTCTGATCTGGAAAAGTCTCAAACTATACTAAATAATTCCTGTCAATAGGTCCCAGACACACAAAGGAGGAACAGAACAGAATTGTCTTTTGCTTCTGCTGTCTGATATTATGCTTTAAAAGACATTAAAAATGAGCAGAGCCCTGTGGGTTTCTGACTTTAGGAAAGAAGAGCCTTAAAGGTGATGTAAGCCCATCTTACAGCAGATGTGCCTGCCCTGTGCAAGCCTTGAGCTCAGGATTCCATCATCAAGGTCAACCATTGTCAGCAGATACATGAGCAGCAGCTAACTAGCCAGGCAACAGAGCTAGTGGCAACGATGCCGGGGTGTTTTGAACCCAGAACAGGACAGGAGGGAGGGTGATGGAGGAAGGTCATTGGCTAATAAAGGCACTGCCCTGGCCCATTTTATTGGTTAGAGGATAGGTGGGAGGAGTAAACAGAACAAAATGCTGGTAGGAAGAGGAAGTGAGCTCAGAGAGACTCCACAGCTCTGCTCTCTCGGGAGCAGATGCCTCAGAGAGAGACGCCATGCCCCGCTCCCAGGATGAAGCTCCGACCCAGGATGGACTAGGCTAGAATCTTCCCGGTAAGACCGGTTCTCACAGATTATTAGAGATGGGTTGATCGGGATGTGAGAATTAGCCAGTAAGGGCTAGGGCTAAAGGGCCAAGCAGTGATTAAATGAATACAGTTTGTGTGTTGTTATTTCGGGGCATAAGCTAGCCGAGCAGGCGGCCCGGGTGCTGGGAACGCAGCCCCGCCACTCTTATTACTTCATATGGCGCCCACGTGGACAACTGCTTCCACATAAAGCCTGAGACAGCTTGGGAAGTAATTCTAGAACAAAATGAAAGCATTGTGCATGGTTTCTTGGTAGCAGCAATTTCTCGGTTCTACTCTGCTTGCTAGAGGCAAGCAAGCGCCTCATCTAAGAGAGGCTTCCTGACTCAGCTTTAGCTGCAAAGCCTCAAGCTCATTAAGAGGTCCTACCACGAAACACTTAAACGGTGTTGACGAAAAGCTGAACACATGCTTTTCGGTTTTCAGCCGTAGCAGGAAAAAAGCTGCGCCATTTAAAAATGCCGGCTTTCTGGGCTGTCCTGCCAGGACAAACTCTGACTCTTTTACGCAGGCGGTCCCTGCGGTTTGCAAACACAGGCTGCTGAAGCTCGCTTGCTGGCTACAGCCAGTACCTCAGCCATGAGGCTGGAAAGCTAAGGAATGGACTGGATCTAGCTGGCAAAGCCACGCCTTTAATCCTACCCATATTGCTCAGTAATTTAAAGGCTCGTGTGGTCAGAAAAAGAGAGATATATAGTAAAGAGAGATTCAAAGACAAAGAAAATTTCTAAATGGTTTGAAGTGTGTTAAAAATATATGCAGACTAAAATTTAAAGTTCTTAAAGTAACAAAAAAAAAAGGAAGAAAGTTGTGTATGTGGTAGCACACGCCTTTAATCCCAATGCCTAGAAGGCAGAGACAAACAGATCTCTGTGAGTTCAAGGTGTAGTAGTGTACACCTTTAATCCCGAATGCCTGGGAGGCAGAGACAGGCGGATCTCTGAGAGTTCAAAGACAGCCTGGTTTACAGAGTTACTTCAGGTCAAAGATACAGAGAACCTGTCTCAAAAAGCAAAGAGTTAAAAGTAAAAATAAACAAAATCGAGGTTAAAACAAAGCTGTACAAAGATGGAAAATACACAGAAAATTTTGATACTGTATGCTATTATGCTCTCTTTAAATTATTTAAATGCTGAGGAAGGAGCAACAGATGCTAAAAGATATTTGTTTATAAATGCTGCCGAACTAATCCAACATAGATACTTTGAAAATGCCTTAACTTTGAAATTTGGATCTAAGGACATGATGCTTTGGAAAGGAGTTTCTTATTTTGTTTTCACAGAGGATGAGACGCTGTTCATTTCTTCTATTCCGATTTGGTATGATGGACCACGCCCTCCTGAAGGGTTGGTGTGAACACCTTCAGAAAATTGCTTCGCTCAACTGCCAACTGAGATGAAACTAGCACACAGGTTATACCATGAAAGACCTAATTAACGACGCCCCCATTCAGCAGGAAGCAGTTTGGAGAGAAAAAACTGCGCCCATGTTCCCAAATATGGTTTATAAACGTCCTTTTACATTTAAAGGGGGATATGATATAGATATGAATAATTTACATTAGTATAGATTTTGCTTTATTGATAGAGATTTAAGGTCAGGTTTGTTATATATATAAGTGTTTCTGATTTTGATTAAGGTATTGTGATTGTGTAGTTCATTTAAATATGTACTGTATAATTAAGAAATATAGGTTGTTAATGGATAATCATCGATAATAGTAAAGCTTGTAGTCATGTTAGTTAGATTTTCTAGATATATAGAGATATATTTTAGATAGACATTCTTCATGTCTTTCAAAGATTACAGAATAGGACATTTAATGTTTTAATAACTGAGGACTTTTCATGACAATGAGACACTCTGCTCCTGGCAGCACCAATCTATTTCAAGAGGAAGATGGGCATCGAAGAGGCTCGTTATGGAGTTTTGATAGCCATTTGGGCAAGAAACTGCTCTTGCCTGGACTATTGCATAAACTGGACACAGAGAACCCGCAGAGAGAGGACTACTGAACTTGCGTAAGGTGAGATGATCTTTCGGGGTTCCTGATTCATTTTGAAAGAGTCTGCGAGACATTCTGCAGGACACAACAGATAGTGACTGAACTGACTTTGAATTTTCCTGCTTTATGGAAATGTCTGCTGGATACCATGGGCCTGAAGGCTGAAGATGGATGCCCCAACGGTACAAAAGAACTTTGGGTGACTGTCCAGGCAGCGAGATGTCTTTGTCATTTCTAGAGTTTGAAGTTTCTTAGTTCTTGTTTACTTAGGTAATATTATATCTTTCTGGAGTCTTTGATGGAGTTAAGAATAGTTAGTTATAGTTATAGTTTTCCTTAGTTATGATAAAGATTATTGTAACTTTTACTTGATAACTGTTTTGTTATATGTAATTTTGCTATGTTAAAGTTAAAGCCTTTTTTTTTTTTGTTTAAACCGAAAAAGGGGAAATGATGGAGGAAGGTCATTGGCTAATAAAGGCACTGCCCTGGCCCATTTTATTGGTTAGAGGATAGGTGGGAGGAGTAAACAGAACAAAATGCTGGTAGGAAGAGGAAGTGAGCTCAGAGAGACTCCACAGCTCTGCTCTCTCGGGAGCAGATGCCTCAGAGAGAGACGCCATGCCCCGCTCCCAGGATGAAGCTCCGACCCAGGATGGACTAGGCTAGAATCTTCCCGGTAAGACCGGTTCTCACAGATTATTAGAGATGGGTTGATCGGGATGTGAGAATTAGCCAGTAAGGGCTAGGGCTAAAGGGCCAAGCAGTGATTAAATGAATACAGTTTGTGTGTTGTTATTTCGGGGCATAAGCTAGCCGAGCAGGCGGCCCGGGTGCTGGGAACGCAGCCCCGCCACTCTTATTACTTCAGGAGGGAGGTCTGTCCAGTCATTTTTGCTGGTCTCCAGGGCCAATTATATCAATTTGTTTTTTTTTTTTTTAGAATCTTACTTATCCTATCTATCTGACCTGAGCTTTGAGGTTGGTAAGCTTAAGTTCCAATTGATCCCCAATGTCTTGGCCACATCCTAACTTGCCTGGGCAACAAAGGCAGGCCTATTATGGGACATGATTATCTTGGCCATCCCAAACCTTAGGATGATTTTTTTTTTTTTTGATCTTCTTAGCCATTACATTGGGTGTCTCAATCTTGGTCAATGTATGATGGCTATCTTCTTTGGCAAATGCGTGGCCTCCTGGAGGCTCAAAATTTCCGCAGATGTCAACAGTCCTTTTTGTCTGTATATTGCTTTATATATATATATATAGGTGAGGGCAAAAGCATACCTGCTGTTAGTATAGACGTTCCCTCTGCCATCTGTAGAGCTTGTATCAAAGCCACAAGTTCAGCGTTCTGGTCGGGCCGCCATCCCTGAGGGGAGGCTACTGGCCCAGATCATTTGCTTCCTGTCCACCAATGTTGCCCCCGCCTTCCGCTTACCTTCAGTCTTCTGTACCTGCTTAGCTCGGACCGCCAGCCTTGTACCCCTGGCAAGCTTCACCCTCATTTTCGGCTCTGCCTGGCACAGCTTAGCCTGCCATTTTGCCATTCGCCTGTCCTTTAGGCAGATGCTGGTAGGATCCATAGTCCATCGACGTCAGCCCAGCACAGGAGCAGTAGTCTGGCACAGGAGGGCACCTGTGGTAGCATGGTGACTGCTGTATCGCAGTCTGACATGGGTGAGGGGAGCAAGACTGTAGAGTGAGCAGTCAGGGCTCATGCAGGCTTTAGAGCAAGCACAGCACCAAGGCAGTTGCTAGGAGGTGAGGATTTCTTCAGCAGTGAAGGCAGGAGAGGTGGTCGTCCTGGTGAGGAGGGCGTGGTAGAGACAGAGGCAGACAAGCAGCCTGTGTCTCCTGCAGAACTGAAAACAGCAGCGAAAGCAAAAGTCCCTCGTTTGGTCAACAAAAGGCTTTGGTCATACATTCAGAAGTGACCAGGGAGGAACGAGTCATTTATTTGTCTTTTTCCCAAATTTATAGTTCGTAAGGTGTCCAGTTTGTATTCTTTACTCAGTTCCAGTGTCCCTCTTTATCTGTCTTTGATCTTCTGTTGCCCAGGCTCCTAATCTGTCTGAGTCCTATCTTTCTTTTGCTTCCCGCCTCTCTCTCTCTCTCTCTCTCTCTCTCTCTCTCTCTCTCTCTCTCTCTCGTGGCTACTGCTGTCTGCTGACCTTCAGAGGTTGGGTAAAATGCCTGTAAACTTTCATTAATCATTTAAGGAACACAGATTTTAACTGGCCCCTGGAGAACCTCTCTTATCTCAGCCGAATTAGTGGGGTGCCTTGCAGCCCCCGCCTGAGATTTGCCATGAGCCCAGCATTTTGACTGTCAGTTTCTCCCTTTAGAAGAATGAAGATAGATCCATATTTTTCTCTATGCACAAAACTGAAATCCAAACAAATTAAAGACCTTAACATAAAACCAACAATATTGAACCTTTTATAGAAGGAAAAAAGTTTAAAATTTATTTTAGCAAAGGATATAATCAACAGAACGTAATATCAACCTGTAGAATGGGGAGGTATCATGAGACATATAAGGAACTTAGGAACTTAATCCTCATAAAAACAAATATTTTAGTACAATTACGTCACAGACCAAAACTGTAAATTCTCAACAAATGAACTTGAAGTGACTGAAAGATATTTAAAATTTGTTTAAATATAACATCCTTAATCATCAGGGAAATGCAAATTAAACAATTTTGAGATTTTATCTTATTCTTGTAAAACTGACCAAGATTAAAAATATCATTTGACAATTTATGCTTACAGCTACTTTGAACATTAGCATGGTGGACTTTCAAAATTAGATAACATATTACCTTAAAAACTTAGCGACATCCTTTATATTATCATTGACAGAATCTGAAAACAACTCAAAATGCACCTTTTTTATATTAATAATAAATGAGAATCTTCGCCATGTTTTTTTTTTAATAGCCATAAACATTATAAAGAGTCAAAAGGACCATTTTAACTCAACCTCATCATTTAGTAACACCCCCTTTGCCATTGTAGTGGGGTGAGAGGCTTTAGCAGATCTTTGTCTTGTGGGGCAACTCAGGGCCCCCATCTTATCACAAGCATTGTGAGCAGACAAGTGTTAAATTCAGATCTAAACATGGGCTGGCTCAGAAGCTCAGCTGGGCTGTTCATATGGCCCCGGCCCTGTGCCAGGCCTTCTACAGCAATAGTTCTTGAAGACAGTGTAGTCCTGCATCCATCTAAACAGAACTGGGAATTTACTTTTCTTCTAGACACACTGCATAGTAGTTTTTTTTTTATCACAAGCATATTATTTTAAAGTGACTTAATTTAATTTTCCCAATTTTTAAACCAGAGGCTTTTACCTGGATGCAGCACATGATGACTGGTATAGAGCATCCCCAGAAGACAGATGTTATTAGGGCTGGTAGGCCCTTTTGATGTCAGCTTATTCCATTAGCTACTACTCCTGAATCCACACTTATCATTTATCAACAGCCACAGGGAAATTTACTTGCAATCTCTTGCCCTACTGCCAAAATGGAAAGGTCCAGGTTCTTTAGGGGACCTTTGCTTTTTAATAGGGTATCCGACCCCAGAGAAATAGCCTACTGCAGGTTCCCAGGCTTAGTTCTGTGACCCTGGCGCTAGCACCAGCTATTTCCCCTGGGCAAGGGCCACAGATCTTTAGTACAAGGTTTTACATGGCATTTGCAGATGGGGGCTGCCATTCAGTCTCTAGCACCTTATTTTCTAAGGAAAACAAGCCTTCTCCACAGGGAACCCCACTGGGGATCCTCCCAGGACCTGGCTTCAGCCTCAGCTCTGTCCACAGTGAGCTCCTAGTTGTATAGCACAAGCTTCCCACATCCCATCTCTATACTCACAGCAATCTGGCAGCTTTTCTCTGAATGGGATTCCAGAGGCCCCAGGAGGCATTCCCTCCAGGGAACTTGTGAGGTCAGGATTGGTCCACTCAGTTCCTCTTAGCCCTCACACTGCCAGTAGCAGCTGGGAAGGCCTTTGCATTGGCTGTAGGGGGAGGGAACACCTTGGACTGTCTAAGGCAGCCCTCCTCCCCCAGTCCTCCCGTGCGGTGCTGGTGGACTTCAGGTCAGCAAGGGAGGACGTCATTTTCAGCACAGGGATTTCAGGGGGGGCCACGGCTGCCCCCTTCTCTGACTCGGGCCAGGGTTGCTGCCATGCCCCGCCCTGCGTCCTGCTGAGAGGTTTGCTCAGAGCTGGAGCCAGTTGCCCCGTCTAGGCCTGGCTCCAGGCTGTGCCTCAGGAGATCACAGTCCTGTTCCCTCCCCCCTCGCGACAGCAAGCAGGGCAGTTCAGCAGCAGAGCCTAGAGAAGTAAAGGAAGGGCAGACTGTCTGCATTTCTTTTGGATTTTCATAGAGTTAGGGTCAAAGAGATGGTTATTTACTGCCCCATGGTACCAGATTTAGACTCGAGTACAAACAGATATACAAAACAAAGAACATATTAAGCACAAAAATACACAGACAATACAGATGCGCTGGCGCGGTTTCGGCATAATGCCGAAAGCAAAATTTCAGACGGAGACTCTGAGGATCCGGATTCCTCATCTCCCAGAAGAATCACGTACCCTTCGGACTGTGGGGGCGCCCCAAACAATCCTATTCGGTAAGGATTCACAGAGTTACCGATGGGCCAGGCACCACATCCGGCCCCAGATGCCTCTGAGACGTCTCCCAGGGCTGCGGTCGGGAGTGCGAGCCCGTCGGCTCCTCCGCGGGTCCGCCAGATACAGATCTAGTCAGCCAACTAGTACAGATTCGGTCGCAGGCGCAAACACAGAAACACCAAAGCACAGACATTCACGGAAAACAATCGCTGGCCAGCTTACCTCCCGGTGGTGGGTCGGTGATCCCTGGGCAGGGGTCTCCAGATCTCGGTGGAACCTCCAAATGAAAGACCCCAGTGGTGGGCAGTCTTTCAGGCTGAGGAGACCCTCCCAAGGAGCAGCGAGTCACTCTTCGGATGCAAATAGCAAGAGGCTTTATTAAGTACTTAAGTACACAGGTACCTGGGGCGACTTAGTCTTTCGGAAGACAAGCGCGCCTGCAGACTGGGGGAAGGTCTTTTTATAGGAAAGAGGGCAGCAGAAGCAGATTACAGAAGCAAATGCATCGTTAGTGGTCAGTTGGAATGGGGCAAGGGGCACAGGTGGTTTTTCCTCTCCCAGCACAGATGTATGGGAACAGATATCCTGTTAATTGATGTCCTGTCCTAATCTATGGATATAAAGATCCTGTTTTGCAGCCAGGGACCCTGACCTTACTCTGCACTTACAGTCGTTCGTCAAAAGCTTTGTGAAATGACGTTACAGCAGATAAGCTGGGATCTTTCATAGGGGGAGTTGTCTTCTTCTGTGAATTACTGACATTCTAAGTTGGGCACATGTGCTGACTATGCAAACGGGAGGTTCTCATTAGAGCAGGCCAGCTGCGGGTTCCTTATCGCTTGGGGCCAGGTGGCTGACCGGCTGACCGCAGATATCTCGCCTGGCTTCTCCGCCCTTGTTTTCAAGTCGAACTTCCCTGCTCTAATTACTTGCGTTGCTCCAAAGTTTAAGCCTTGCAAAATGGCATTACTGCTGCTTAGTGAGTGGGGGTCTTTCAACTTCAAACTCTACTACAGAGCTACAGTAATGAAAACAGCCTGGTATTGGCATAAGAACAGACAGGAGGACCAATGGAACCAAATTGAAGCCTGGATATTAATCCACACTCCTTCAAACTCCTGGTTTTTGGGGGGGTTTTTTTGTTTTTTTTTTTTGGTTTTTCGAGACAGGGTTTCTCTGTGGTTTTGGAGCCTGTCCTGGAACCAGCTCTTGTAGACCAGGCTCGAACTCACAGAGATCCACCTGCCTCTGCCTCCCAAGTGCTGGGATTAAAGGTGTGCGCCACCACCGCCCGGCCAAACACCTGGTTTTTGACAAAGAAGCAAAAAATATCAAATTGAAAAAAGAAAGTCTATTTAACAAATGGTGCTGGCACAACTGAATATCATCATGTAGAAGAATGAAAATAGACCCATATTTATCACCATGCACAAAACTCAAGTCCAAATGGATCAAAGACCTCAACATAAATTTAAGCACACTAAGCCTTAAAGAAGAGAAAGTGGGAAGTACACTTGATCGCATTGGCACAGGGAACCACTTCCTAAATATAACCCCAGCAGCACAGACACTGAGAGAAACAATTAATAAATGGGACCTCCTGAAACTGAAAAGCTTCTGTAAAGCAAAGGACATGGTCAACAAGACAAAACAGCTTATGGAATGGGAAAAGATTACCAACCCCACATCAGACAGAGGGCTGATCTCCAAAATATACAAAGAAATCAAGAAATTGTTTATCAAAAGAACAACTAATACAATAAAAAAATTGGAGTACAGATCTAAACAAAGAACTCTCAACAGAGGATCACAACCCAAGAGAACCTAGACAACAATGAGGACACTAAGAGAGACACACATGGACCTAATCTACATGGGAAGTAGAAAAATATAAGATCTCCTGAGTAAATTGGGAACATGGGGCCCTTCGGAGAGGATATAAGGGGAAGGGAGAAGCAGGGAGGAGAGCAGAGAAAAATGTAGAGCTCAAGAAAAATTTTTAAAAATGTGTATGTATAAATGTTTTGCCTGCATGTATGCATGTGAACTACATGCATGGTAGAAGCCTTCAGAAGTAAGCAGAGGGGGTCAGATCCCCTGGCACTGGGGTTATGGATGGATGTAAGTCACCATGTGGTTTCTGGGAAGAGAACCCAGGTCCTCTGGAGAACAAGTACTCTTAACTGTTGAGTCATCTCTCAGCCCCAAATAGACTTATTTTTTTATTTGTATGTGTGTATGTGCACATGTGCGGTGCCTATTGAAGAAAGAAGGGGACATCAGATGGTTGTGAGCTACATATGGTGCTGTGAATTGAATGGACTCATTCATCATAACCACTGAATCTTTTCTCCAGCATCTGGTTTCTTGACTTTGACAAAGTGTGTCCCAGCACGGGAGAGGCAGAGGCAGGTAGACGTCTGTGAGTTCAAAGTCAGCCTGTTCTATAAAACAAGTTCCAGGATAGCCAGAATTGTTACACAGAGAAACTCTGTCTCAGAAAAAGAGAAACAAACAAAAAAGATAAAAAGGGTCTTGCTGGCCTTAGTGGCAAGTCTGTAGTCTAGGCAACTGAGAGGCAGAAGCAGGAAGAGCAGAAGTTCAAGGTTCTTCCTGGCTAAAGATTTCTGGACCAGTTGGATGGAAATACAGTTAAGCAATATATATATGCTTGGAAGATGCAGTGTGTAGTGTCTTATGGGATCACACCTGTACATTTGTAATATCAGCAGTTCTTAAAACCAAGGGGGATCTAGAGTTCAAGGTCATTCTTAGCTACATATCAAATCTCAAACCACACATGAGATCCTGCCTCCAAAACCAAAAAGCAAAAGAGCAAAATAAAAACAAGGACCCACATGAAAGGAGAGAACTGACTCGGACAATTTGTTTTCTGACCTTCACACAGGCAATGTAACAAGTATACTCCCCCCCACACACAAAAAATGTAAAGTCATTTTATTATTCTGTTTGCATGAATGTTCGGCTTGCATGTATTATCTGTACACCACACGGATCCAGTGAGTGCTACTGGAGGCCAGAAGAGGGTATCAGATCCCCTGGGACTGAAATAACAGACAGTTGGGAGAGCCCTGTGGATGCTGAGGATCGAACCTGGGTTCTTTGAAAGAGCAGGCAGTGTTTGTTCCATTGAGCCATCCCTCCAACCCTCTAAAAGATTTTTTAAAAAAACAAAATTAAAGCCAGGAATGGTGGTGCATGCTTTTAATCCCAGCACTCAGAGGGCATGGGGCCTACTCAGTGACTTTCAGGACAGTCCAAACTACATAAAGAGAGTGTATCTCAATAAAGAGAGAGAATGAGGGAAGAAGTAGAAAAAAGAAAGACACACACAGAGGAGAGGAGATTATTTAATGGGCTGATATACACATACGTACATACATATATCATTTTTTAAAAATCATAAAGAAGCTGGCTGGTAGTAGTCCATACCTTTAATCCCAGAACTCGGGAGGCAGAGGTGATGGAGGAAGGTCATTGGCTAATAAAGGCACTGCCCTGGCCCATTTTATTGGTTAGAGGATAGGTGGGAGGAGTAAACAGAACAAAATGCTGGGAGGAAGAGGAAGTGAGCTCAGAGACTCCACCGCTCTGCTCTCAGGAGCAGACGCCTCAGGGAGACGCCATACTCCCGGCTCCCAGGCAGACACACGCCATGAAGCTCGACCCAGGATGGACTAGGCTAGAATCTTCCTGGTAAGACCGGTGCTCACCGATTATTAGAGATGGGTTGATCGGGATATCAGAATTAGCCAGTAAGGGCTAGGGCAGAAGGGCCAAGCAGTGATTAAATGAATACAGTTTGTGTGTTGTTATTTCGGAGCATAAGCTAGCCATGTGGGCGGCCGGGTGTGGGGGACGCAGCCCTGCTGCCCCATACTACTACAGGTTGGCGCCCAGACGTGTGGACAGCCGAAACCCACTTAAAAAACCTGAGAAGGCTTAAAAATAAGGGAGAGAGAGTTTAACACAGATTTTTGCTGTTTGTTGGTGGCATGCTGTAGAGAGATTTCCTGATTCGGCAACAGTAGCAGAAAAAACGCTGTGTCATTTTAAAGCGCGACTTCCTAGGGCTGTGCCACCATTGCGATCTCTGTCTGACTCCTGCGGGAGACAGAGCTTTTGAATAGAGCATTTGGAGTAAAGTGCTACGATTTGTTTGATGGCAACTAGACTCGCTGTGTTCTCGGGTCTGCTCTGCTTGCTAGAGGCAAGCATGCGCTTTCTTCTAAGAGAGGCTTCCTGACTCAGCTTTAGCTGCAAAGCCTGCAGCTCATTAAGAGGTCCTGCCACGAAACACTTAAACGGTGTTGACGAAAAGCTGAGCGCATGCTTTTCGGTTTTCAGCCGTAGCAGGAAAAAAGCTGCGCCGTTTAAAAATGCCGGCTTTCTGGGCTGTCCTGCCAGGGCAAACTCTGACTGTTTGAGGCAGGAGGGCCGGCTACTGAGAGAGGACTTGAGTGTTGTCTGTTGTAGCTCACTTGCTGGCAGGGACCTTGAAATGCCATCCAGTAAACATGCCTACAGCCAGTACCTCAGCCATGAGGCTGGAAAGCTAAGGAATGGACTGGATCTAGCTGGCAAAGCCACGCCTTTAATCCTACTGACATTGCTCGGTAAATTAAAGACTCATGTGGTCAGAAAAAAAGAGATATACAGTAAAGAGAGATTCAAAGACAGAGAAAATTTTTGAATGGTTTAAAGTGTGTTAAAAATATATGCAGACTAAAAGTTGAAGTTTTTAAAGTAAAAAAAAAAAAGGAAGAGAGTGGTTGTGTGTGGTAGCACACGCCTTTAATCCCAGTGCCTAGAAGGCAGAGGCAAACAGATCTCTGTGAGTTCAAGGTGTAGTAGTTTACACCTTTAATCCCAATGCCTGGGAGGCAGAGACAGGTGGATCTCTGAGAGTTCAAAGACAGCCTGGTCTACAGGGTTATTCCAGGTCAAAGATATACGCTCAAAAAGCAAAAAGTTAACCTAGGAATGTCACAGCTTAGATTCTTAAGCGCCTAGTGATTTAAAGGCGCAAATCAAAAGTGCTCCTGGATAGTAAAAAATTGATTCACAATAGGACAGATTCAGACCACTAAATGAGTCACACTGTTGGATGAATGTACGTAGGCTTGAGAGAGAGAAGAAAAAAAAATATAGAAAATAAAGTTAATGTTAAAAAAAAGGTAAAGTCTTTAAAGAGACAGAATAAAGTAAAGTGATAGAGTAAAAAATAAGCCACGTAAAAATGGAAAATTCACAGAGAGTCTGGATTATGTACATTGTGTTTTCTTTAAATTTTTTGACTGTGAAGGAGCTAAGTACAGAGAGACATTTCATTATATGGGCTGCCAAGTGGAACCAGAACGGATATCATGAGGGTATGATTTCAAAATTTGGATCTAAGGATATGATACTTTGGAAAAGAGATTCTTCTTTTGTTTTCACAGAGGATCAGACCTTGTGGATTGCATTTATCCCGATTTGGTATGATGGACCACGCCCTCCTGAAGGGTTGGTGTGAACGCCTTCAAAAAATTGCTTCTTCGCTCAACTGCCAACTGAGATGAAACTAGCACACAGGTTATACCATGAAAGACCTAATTAACGACGCCCCCATTCAGCAGGAAGCAGTTTGGAGAGAAATAACTGCGCCCATATTCCCAAAAAATGTTTATAAATGTTCTTTTACATTTAAAGGGGGATATGATATAGCACCA
Organism: Microtus oregoni; assembly: GCF_018167655.1. Taxonomy (NCBI): domain Eukaryota; kingdom Metazoa; phylum Chordata; class Mammalia; order Rodentia; family Cricetidae; genus Microtus; species Microtus oregoni. Next base: position 83,709 of record NW_024544603.1, read on the forward strand.
ATCTACTTCAAGAGGAAGATGGGCATCGAAGAGGATCGTTATGGAGTTTTGATAGCCATTTGGGCAAGAAACTGCTCTTGCCTGGACTATTGCATAAACTGGACACAGAACCCACAGAGAGAGGACTACTGAACTTGCCTAAGGTGAGATGATCTTTCAGGGTTCCTGATTCATGAAAGAGTCTGCAAGACATTCTGCAGGACACAACAGATAGTGACTGAACTGACTTTGAATTTTCCTGCTTTATGGAAATGTCTGCTGGATAGCATGGGCCTGAAGGCTGAAGATGGATGCCCCAACGGTACAAAAGAACTTTGGGTGACTGTCCAGGCAGCGAGATGTCTTTGTCATTTCTAGAGTTTGAAGTTTCTTAGTTCTTGTTTACTTAGGTAATATTATATCTTTCTGGAGTCTTTGATGGAGTTAAGAATAGTTAGTTATAGTTATAGTTTTCCGTAGTTATGATAAAGATTATTGTAACTTTTACTTGATAACTGTTTTGTTATATGTAATTTTGCTATGTTAAAGTTAAAGCCTTTTTTTTTTTTGTTTAAACCGAAAAAGGGGAAATGATGGAGGAAGGTCATTGGCTAATAAAGGAACTGCCATGGCCCATTTTATTGGTTAGAAGATAGGTGGGAGGAGAAAACAGAACAGGATACTGGGAGGAAGAGGAAGTGAGCTCAGAGACTTGACAGCTCTCCTCTCGGGAGCAGACGCCAGAGAGAGACGCCTCAGAGAGAGACTGCTCCTGGCTCCTGGGCAGACGCACGCTATGAAGCTCCGACCCAGGATGGACTAGGCTAGAATCTTCCCGGTAAGACTGGTTCTCACAGATTATTAGAGATGGGTTGATCGGGATAACAGGATTAGCCAGTAAGGGCTAGGGCTAAAGGGCCAAGCAATGTTTAAAGGAATACAGTGTCTGTGTAATTATTTTGGGCATAAGCTAGCCGGGCAGGCGGCCGGGGGTGCTGAGAACGCAGCCCTGCCGCCCTTATTACTTCACAGAGGCAGGCAGATCTCTGTAAATTCAAGGCCAGCCTGGTCTACAGAGTCAGTTCCAGAACAGGCTCCAAAGCTACACAAAGAGACCCTGTCTCAAAAAACAAAAACAAAATCATAACGATACTCAGTCTTGCACATTTAAGGAATTCCTCCAAAAAATTTCTTTTTTTATTTTTTGTTTTTTTGTTTTTTTTCAAGACAGGGTTTGTCTGTTTAATAGCCCTGGCTGTCCTGGAGCTAGCTCTGTAGACCAGGCTGTCCTAGAACTCACAGAGATCAACCTGCCTCTGTCTCCCGAGTGCTGGGATTAAAGGCATACGCCACCACTGCCCAGCTGCAAAACAATTTTCAAAGGACGGCAATCCCAAGAAAAAATGGTCAGAGGATATGATCAAGCAGGGTCCAGGTGTTACAAAGAGAGGGGGGCCCTAGTTTGTCCCTGCTGCCCGGCTAGCTTACACCCAAAATAACCACACAGAAATTGTATTTAGTAAAACACTGCTTGGCCCATTAGCTCTAGTTTCTTTTTGGCTAATTCTTACATTTTAATTTAACCCATTTCTATTAAGCTGTGTATCGCCACATAACTGTGGCTTACTGGCAAGATTCTAACCAGTGTCTGTCTCAGGCAGAAGATCCATGGCGTCTCTCACTCTGCCCTTCTTCCCAGCATTCTGTCTTCTCCGCCTACCTAAGTTCTGCACTATCAGGTCAAAGCAGTTTCTTTATTCATTAACCAATGAAAGCAACACATGAGCAGAAGAACCTCCTACAACATCCGGGTTTCCTATCCAGGTGCTTTGATAAACCACCTAACAAAGGAAACTTTGAAAAGAGTAGGGTTTATCTGGCTTCCATTTACAGGTTACAGTCCATCATAGCAGTGAAGGCAGGGCAGCTGGGACTTGGAGGCAGTCATATCAACTATCAGAAGCAGAAAGAGAACGCACACTCACTACTGACATAACATTTTAATGCCAGTACTCAGCTAGGGCTTTCTCTTTTTGTAATACAGTTTGGTGTCCAAACCCAGGGAATAGTATCACCCAGAGTGGGCTGGGTCGTCCCACATCAATTAATGCCATCAAGACAATCTCCCCCCCAGACACGCCCCAGGCCAACCTGATCCTAGAGAATCCCTCCTTGATTCTCCCTTCCCAAGTGATCCTAGCCTGTGTGAAGGTAACAATACTACTCATCACAGCCCCCTTTCCAAAAGACAACCCCCCCCCCGCACGCACTAATCACACGTGACAGGTTGCTCTAATAGATGACCAGAAAAATCTAAGTTATGCAAACCACTTACTGGCTATTTGTCTGGAGAGCCTATGTAAGCTAGAAAGTTCTCAGAAAGGCCAGCGAGATGGAGAATGAAAGAGGGGGCCTACTTAGACAAAATAGAAGGGGGGGAGTGACAGGATTTCACTATGTAGCTATGTCTGGCCTGAAACTTGCTGTGTAGACCAAGCAGATCTTAAACTCAGAAATCTGCTTGCCTCTGCCTTCCAATTATTGGGTTTAAAGGTGTAGGCAATTACCAAACCCGACTTGACAATATTTCTATTTAAATGGTTGTCTCTAGGTTTACTACCTTTACTACACACATAAGCCTGTGCTGGAGCCCTCTTTGATTTTCAGCGGGCAAGCAACGTCAACCAGACTCTAGAACGATCCTTTGTTAGACTGATTTTATTCTTATGTATGTGTATGTGGAGGTATATACCTTGTGAGTGTAGATGACCTGAGGCCATAAAAGGGCATCAGATACCCCGGAGCTGAGTTACAGAAGATTCTGAGTCTCCTGATGTGAGTTCTGGGAAGCCAACTCAAGTCCCCTGGAAAAGCAGCAAATGCTCTTAACCAAACTCTGAGCCATCTCTCTAGCTCCTAAAAGGCCTCTTTTCTTACTCAAGTCCCCATACTTTTTCCTCCTGCCTCAGTGACATGAGGATCAGGAGTTCAAGGTCTCAAAGAAAAATTAAGTCTGCCCACAGTTCAGCTATTGTGAGATGAGTGCCTTAGCCAGCTTTCGGCAGAGCAGCTTTCCCCTACTGAGGGCAGTGGTTAATGCAGAACCCCATAACTGGTTAGGAATAAAGGATGGTGGCCCGTTTGTCCCTAAATGGGACACAGCTATATCACCTCCTCCAAGGCCCAGGAGAAATTAAGGAAGGAGAGGCAGAAAGAATGTGAGAGCCAGAGGATGTGGAGATGTCGTTAACAAGATGGCATCAAAAAGATGTCTCCTGAGCCGGGTGGTGGCGCACGCCTTTAATCCCAACACTTGGGAGGCAGAGGCAGGCGGATCTCTGTGAGTTCGAGGCCAGCCTGGTCTGCAAGAGTAAGTTCCAGGACAGCCAGAGCTGTTAACAGAGAAACCCTGTGTTGAAAAACCAAAAATAATAAGTGTGTGTGTGTGTGTGTGTGTGTATGTATGTCTCCTAAGCATGAATGACATTGCAATTGCATCTCATAACTGAAGCTGTGGCTATAAAGTTGTGCATACGACTGGCACAAGACTGGGCTCTTCAATAATTCATCATGAGTGGGGGAAGGGCTCATGAGGCCCCATTCTTTCTTCTAGGTAATTGATGGTTTGGGTGGCCGAAGGTGTAGATTTCTTCAGTGGTACAGGCACTGATAAACTGTCCTTGCTGCAGCAAATACTACTCCACCTGTGCCAAGGGAAGAAACTCTAGACTCTACATCTACTTTTGCCCCAAGGAACAAGGTGCCAGAGTGACTGAGGATGGTTCCACTGTCCACCTCTGGCCCTCACACGTGTGCTTCCTCACATGCAGAACAATGCACACACGTGCAGCACGTGTGAGCACACACAGACACATGGAAAGATGGAAGTGTTGTTTACCATACATTTAACTGCTAATGAAGCCAGGGCTCAGAGGGACTCAGCAGCTTGCCTGCCGGGGCTTACAGAACTGGAGGGGTACAGCAGTTACCCTGCTTAAAACCTATGGCTGACCCCACCATCACTAAGACGCTTTCTTGCTACCAACTCTGATTTTTGGGAAGGCAGAGGCAAGTGGGCCTCTGTGATTTCTAGGCCAGCCTGGTCTACACTGTGAGTTCCAGGCCAGCCAGGGCTACACAGTGAGACCATTAAAAAAAAGCCAAAACCACCAAACAGCATCAAAACAATACTTTTAAAAAAAAGTCGCGCTGCCGGACGGTGGTGGTGCAGTCCTTTAATCCCAGCACTCGGGAAGCAGAGGCAGGCAACTCCCGTTCTGACTACAGGAGTGCGAAAACACCCCTGGAGCATTCAGATGTTTTACATTTTAAAAAAGTATCATTGGGGGGGGGGGGGGCTGGAGAGATGGCTCAGTGGTTAAGAGCACTGCCTGCTCTTCCAAAGGTCCTGAGTTCAATTCCCAGCAACCACGTGGTGGCTCACAACCATCTGTAATGAGATCTGGTGCCCTCTTCTGGCCTGCAGACATACACACAGACAGAATATTGTATACATAATAAATAAAAAAGTATCATTTTTGTAAACAAACAGAGCTAGGGACAGGGTAGGAAAAAGAAAGTAAAATTCCATCGCATCATGCCCCACCCGAGGCGATCTCAACTTTCAAGATTTTTTTTATCTTCCTCCCAACCTGGAGCTTCCAGAGCCATAAACGCAAACATCCAACAGCCACTCTAGCCCAATTCAGAGGACTAACTCGTTAGCCTGGGAGGTTCACCCCTCTATCTCTGGGTGGATTAACGAGCTCAATGCTTGGCCCGCTTCCGATTAGGGGGCAGGCCCTCTTTCTCTCTCCGGGTTCCCTCAGATAGTCCTGCCTTTGGGCAGTCTCTTGTGCCTCTATTACCCCTATCGGCCCTCCCTCTCCTCCCGACACGCCCCTCGGAGGACTCTACTACTATTTGGATGCTCCGCGCACTGGGAGCGAGGAGTTGTGGGCGGATTTTAGGGCCAGGATGAGTCACTTCCGGTCACAGACTCCCTCCTCCGGAAGTAAGATCTGATGTAAACAGCGGAACCGGGCACCAAAGCCCGGGAGGTCAGAAATTCGTGCCGCAGGCGGCACCAATAGCTAGGGTAGGGGTCGGGGAGGGGTGAAGATCAAGTCAGCAAAAGCAACGCGCAGCCGGAGCACGATCCAAGAGTTGGTCGGGGTCGCAGGGTGGGTGTTTCTACTAGAGGTCTTGACAGGTGGTGCATGGTTGGGGACTGGCGGCTAGAGTCGGTGCTGTCATGGAAAGGGAAAGGAACAAGACTTTTGAGAGAAGTTGAGGCGTTTCAATTAGGGTTCTTAGTTGGTGTGGGTATTTGGACGAGCGACCTAGAAGAGAGCCTTGGAAGCTGCTGCTATTCAGAGTATGGCTCATGTAGAAGCAATACCCAGGAGTTACAGCAGAAGTAGGTTTAAAGTCTTAGAGGGTGGGTAGGAGGTGTGTCTGGACAGAGGTCTTCGAGTGATGGGGTTTGACAAGAGACAGAAGCAGGTCGAAGTTTTCCTAGGTAGATTTTTCCGGGTGGTGTGTACTGGGAGAAGGGTCTTTAGAGAGTATCTGTGCCCTAGGGCAGGGTCTTCGGGAGACAACGTGAGAACAAAAGGGACACATTTTAGGGGGAAAGGGGCTCATGAGTAGCATTGGGTCACCTCAGTTAGGAGTCATGGGTAAAGAGTACAAGGAATGACGTGTGTGTCAAGTATGAAGAATTTAGAATGTCAAAGGAACGCCAGGTGGGGGCTTTAGGAAATGAGTCCAGGGCGTGAAGGGAGTTCCCAGGCTTGCCTCGGTGATCGGAATTAGCAGTGTGAGAGGTTGGGGAAATGTATTGCATGGAGGGTGTGAATGGGGTCCTGGGGGCAATAAATGAGAGTTAGAAAAGCACGAGGGGGGGGGGAGTTCTGTGAGTGATGGACATTCATAGCAGTCTCATGGAGATGGACACTACCTGACAGGTGGATCTGGGTGCGGGTGTGAGGATGGGAAGCGTGTGGGAAGAGATGTGAGGTCATGTCAGGCATTAGAGCCAAGAACGGCTTGGAGGGAGAATGTATCATGGGCTATCCTCTACCCATTACTTCCTGATAAGTTCAATAAGGGTTGGTGTTTATGGCAGTTGTAAGTCTGTCATTGTCGGGCAAGATTCATTCTGCCTGTGGTCTTGGTTTGAACAGATACTCTGAGGTATACTCCGCTTGTTTTTTGTTTTTTGCAGTCTGGGGAGGAAGCCGGGAGTGATGGCACACGCCCGTAATCCCACCACTCAGGAGGTGGAGTCTGGAGGACTGCTGGGAATTAAAAGCCAGCCTGTGCTACCTAGGGAGTACCAGGACAGCCAGGGCTACGTAGCAAGACCCTATCTCAAAACAAAATAGACAAAGTGGCGAGGAAGAAGAAATCGTTCCGGGGACAGAAGTTGTAGGACTTAAGAGAGGACACTCGAGAACTCTTCGCAACGCTGTCATTTTTGTGCCTAGGGAAGCGGTCCTGCACCATGTCTCAGCCGCCACTTCGAGGTGTGACCAGCCTCCATTTCAACCAAGACCAAAGTAAGCTTGTGATTGTATCTTTGTGGGAAGGATGGGAAAGAAGGGTCAGAGATGGCTGCGAGCCCTACAAGTTTGAGGCAGACAGATTCCTTTCATCCGCAGGTTGCTTTTGCTGTGCCATGGAGACAGGCGTACGTATCTATAATGTGGAGCCACTGATGGAGAAGGGGCATCTGGGTGAGTGGCAGGAGAGGTGGGACAATGGGCAGAAAGGCTGATATGGGCATTGGCATCTACCTCTACTGACACTCTGGTCCCTGTGCAGACCACGAGCAGGTAGGCAGCGTGGGCCTGGTAGAGATGCTGCACCGATCCAACCTGCTGGCCCTGGTAGGCGGTGGGAGCAGCCCCAAGTTCTCAGAGATCTCCGGTAAGTGCTTTCATCCCATACTTGACCCAGATTCCCCAAATTCCTTACTTCCCACAAACACCCTGAGGCTTGGGCAGATGACATTGTCAGCACCTGAGTCCCACAGTGAGGCACAGTTTGTAAGCTTGAAATGTTTGCTCTGTTATTTAGTGAGACAAGGCCTCACTGTGTAGTTCTTTTTTGACAAGGCTGGTTTCAAATGCACAGACTGTGGAGATTAAAGGTGTGCTCTACACATAGCTTTAGTCTTTTTCTTTAGGAAACATTTCTTGGACTGGAGGTGTAGCTCTGTGGTAGAACACTTGCCTGGTATACTCAAGGTCCTCAGTTCCATCCAAAACACTATAAAAACAGCAAGGCCACTGCTTTTTTTCCTTCTGGTTTTTCGAGACAGGGTTTCTCTGTAGCTTTGGAGCCTGTCCTGGAACTAGCTCTTGTAGACCAGGCTGGTCTCGAACTCACAGAAATCTGCCTGCCTCTACCTCCCTGGGATTAAAGTGCTGGGATTAAAGGCGTGCGCCACCACCACCCAGACCCAAAGCCACTTCTTTTTTTTTTTTTTTTTTTTTTTTGGTTTTTCGAGACAGGGTTTCTCTGTGGCTTTGGAGCCTGTCCTGGAACTAGCTCTTGTAGACCAGGCTGGCCTCGAACTCACAGAGATCCGCCTGCCTCTGCCTCCCGAGTGCTGGGATTAAAGGCGTGCGCCACCACCGCCCGGCTCAAAGCCACTTCTTGTCTGTCTCCTATTTGCCACAGTCTTACCAATGGAGCACTTACTGAGAGCCTAATCGTTATTTATTTCCTTTGTTTTTTTTTTTCAAGACAGGGTTTCTCTGTAGCTTTGGAGGTAGTTCTGGAAATCGCTCTGTTGGCCAGGCTGCCCTTGAACTCACAGAGATCCACCTGCCTCTGCCTCCCGAGTGCTGGGATTACAAGCGTCCGGCCTAGCCTAATCGTTATTTTAAGCACTTTACATACAAACATTAATTTGAAATAAGGTCTGCTGTAGCCAAGTATGACCTTGAATTGCTCTCCACCTCCCTAGTGCCAGGATTATAGGCTAACGCCTTCACACCTGGCTTTACATACATTAGCTCATTTAATTTTGTAGGCTTTTCGTTCTTTTGGTTTTTAGAGATAGGCGCTCTATATAGCCCTGACTTTCTAGAACTCTATGTAGACCAGGATGGATTCAAACTCACAGAGATCTCCTGCCTCTGCCTGATGGGATTAAAGGTGTGCCCTACCATGCCCAACTAATTCTGTGTGGTAGGAAATACCATTAGCCCTTCTCCCCATTTTTGTTGTGCGATGGATGGAACCCAGAGCTTTGCACGTTCTGGTACTAAGCCATACCCCCAGCCTCCTTAGCCCCATTTTTACTGATGAAGACCCTTAAGATCACATAATTAATAGGTTTCCAAATCTTGGAATCATCTCTCCTATACCCTCTTGGCTTGACCCTCAAGCACCACCTTGTTTTAAGTTTTTTTTTCTTGTTGATCTATGATATGGCAAGAGGTATCATAGATGAGTCATAGAACCCTAGAAGTCATCACAAAATCTCCTGAGGATACGGACTGGATCCTGAAGACCGAAGTAGTTCCAGAGGAAAGTTGTGGGCCTGGGTCTGAATCCCTTACCTGTTTCTTCCTGTGCTCTAAGGTCTTTGACCATACCCAGCTCATTTGAACTTTGACTTCCTTATCTCCAAATGAGCTTAACTGTTCTAGAATGTGTTTTCTTTGGAATCTTGTCCCAAAGTGTTCCTGCTCTGTGAGGCTCACATTGAAAATTTAGTGAAAGGTGAAGCACGGGGTTGCGTGCCCAGGGGTAAGGCTGGGCCCCGCGTCACAGTCACCTCTTAGCCTAAACCTTGGTCTCACCAACCTACCCCTCTGCTTCTCAGTGCTCATCTGGGATGACGCCCAAGAAGGCAAGGACTCCAAGGACAAACTGGTGCTGGAGTTCACCTTTACCAAGCCAGTGCTGGCTGTGCGCATGCGCTATGACAAGTGAGCTTGGTGAAGACTGGGGTGGGGGGCAGGAGGTTCCCATAGCAAGTAAGAGGGCTCCCAACCCCACTCTGGCAGTTTCCCTTTCCTCATGGCCTGCTGTGTTCTGTGTGATGTCGTCTGCAGGATTGTGATCGTGCTGAGGAACCGCATCTATGTGTACTCCTTCCCGGACAATCCTCGAAAGCTATTTGAATTTGATACTCGGGACAACCCCAAGGGTGAGAGGACCCAGATATCAAGGTGTAAGGATATGGGGCCGTGGAAGAGGCCAAAAGGAGGCAATGAAAGAAGAGACATATACTCAGATGCTGGGGGAGAGGCTTTATGCAAGAGATGCAGCCCTTTTAGTCCGACCGTATCCTTACCCCTGGTCCTGCCCCCACGTGACAACATAAAGCACTCCGTGAGGACATGGGCAAGTGTATCAGCAAGCCCTGGGCCTCTGATGATTTCCTGGCAACTTCTGAGAGCCTTTTCAGACCATGGAGAGTGGAGCTTAATTTAATGCAAAGCTACCCGTGTGGGGTTGCTATGGGTTATAGATCACAGAGGGTTAAAGTCTGGCCCTTACTGGTCCAGCTCTATCTATTCTGAGACTCAGCTTTCCCATGGCCTCCTCTTCACCTGCCCATCCCTTCTTCATCCTCACAACTTAGGGCTGTGCGACCTCTGCCCAAGCCTGGAGAAGCAACTGCTTGTGTTTCCTGGACACAAGTGTGGAAGTCTGCAACTTGTGGTGAGCAGTGGGCAAGGGCGGAGAGAGAGGTGGGTGGACTGTCTCTCTTGGTGAACTTGTGGTCCCTTTTCCTCCATGTCACCCCAAGCCCAAACTGTCCCCACCTCCAGGATCTGGCAAGCACCAAGCCTGGCACTTCCTCAGCTCCATTCACCATTAACGCGCATCAGAGTGATGTGGCCTGTGTGTCCCTGAACCAGCCCGGCACTGTGGTGGCGTCGGCCTCCCAGAAGGGTACCCTAATTCGTCTGTTTGACACGCAGTCCAAGGAAAAACTGGTGGAGCTTCGAAGAGGCACGGACCCTGCCACCCTGTATTGGTGAGCACAGTGTTATGTGTGGGCTGGTGGCCTTACAGCACGAGCCCTCACAAGTCAGCATGTTGGGCATCATTGCCGGTTTGTCTTGCAGCATTAACTTCAGCCACGACTCCTCCTTCCTCTGTGCTTCCAGTGACAAGGGCACTGTCCACATCTTTGCTCTTAAAGACACCCGTCTCAACCGGCGCTCTGCGTGAGTATCTTGGCCCTATCCTGTGTTGTCCCAGTCCCCCTGGCCATGTGCCGTACCTAGACTTACCAAGTGCTGCCTACAGGCTGGCTCGTGTGGGCAAGGTTGGGCCTATGATTGGGCAGTACGTGGATTCCCAGTGGAGCCTGGCCAGCTTTACCGTGCCTGCTGAGTCAGCATGCATCTGCGCCTTTGGTCGGAACACCTCCAAGAATGTCAACTCTGTAATTGGTGAGTGACAGTAGCCCCCTTGACTTGGGGTACTACACAGGCAAAGGACGGCAGGTTGGACCTAAAAGAATGTAAGGGTTTTCCGAAGCTGGAGGAAACTGGAATGTGTGGGCTCAGCCTCAGAATTAGTAAGGGATGTGGCACTTGGGCAAAAGCCTGGCGTTAGCCCATGAGCCCTGGTGGGACATGAGGGAACGAAAGTGTGTGGCTGGAGCATCTCCTAACCTTTCATAACACCTCAACCTTCTAGCCATCTGCGTAGACGGGACCTTCCACAAGTATGTCTTCACGCCTGATGGAAACTGCAACCGAGAGGCCTTTGATGTGTACCTTGACATCTGTGATGACGATGACTTTTAAGAGCCCTGGCAGCTACACTAGGAACCTGCAGTAGCAGATGGCCAATCTGAGTCTTGAGGGTGTTGAAGCAGCTAGCAAGCATCAAGGAGGCCTTCCACTCTCCATTCAAGCACAGCTGTATCTAAAGAAACAGCTGGCTTCCCCCAGCACTTTTTTTGTGAGTGTGCTGAAGGCCAAGGACAGATTGCCTGGGCCACCTAGTCTGGAAAACACTCACAGGGACCCAAAGGGATTGTCGTAATCCAACCTGGGGATTTAAAAAAGGTTACCAGGAGAGATAGCCTCTGTGATGTATATCAATAAAAGGCTTTTAAATGGCATTTATGACTTGACCTCAAGGTGGGGGGCATACTTTTCCAGGAGCTGTGTGACCTAGGCTCCTGACAGGAAGGAAGTGGAATCCAGTTTGGGTCTTGACTTCCTATTCTTATTAGTCCGCTCAGCGTTGACTCACTCAACGCACAGCTTGCCCAGTCCGGCGTGGTGCCCCGCCCAGTGATGAAGAGAAGTTTTGAGCTTCTCCGCCGCGTGGCGAAGCTTGGTTTCCCAGCAGTCTCTGCTACCATAGTTGGTGGTTTCTGGCCACGTTCATAGCTGCAGCTGCGCAGTAGCCTACGTTGCTAGTCATCGTCCCCCCAAGACTCTATTTCCCAATGTGCCTCGCGGTGCCGTGAGGGGTAACGGATGTTGTAGTCTCGCCGCCCTTCGGGCTGGTCCAGCAACCCGCAGGATGTCGGAGGTGCGGCTACCACCGCTGCGCGCCCTAGACGACTTTGTTTTGGGGTCTGCGCGTCTGGCGGCTCCTGATCCAGGCGATCCACAACGATGGTGTCACCGCGTCATCAACAATCTTCTCTACTACCAAACTAATTACCTTCTCTGCTTCGGCATCAGTCTCGCTGTGGCCGGGTGAGGGAGAGAGGTGGTGATTGGCTGAAGATACTAGCGGGAAGTGGGGTGGACTTGCGGGCCTTTGAGAATGAGGAGAGGGGAACATAAGGGGAAATGCTAGGCTGGGAAGGGCGAATTCGGTAGGAAAGGAAGGTCTGAGGGGCATGATTGGAAGGATTTGAAGGAGGGAGGTCTTTGTTATAAGGAGGGTTGGGGGTGGAGGGGTTGAGGGAAGACCTGGGTAGGAAAAGGGGGGAGGGGAGAATGAAGAGGAATGTGGGCTAGGAGGTGGCCCCGGATTTAAAGAAGGCCTGATATGAAGGATGAGAGAGTACCGAAGAGGTTCAGTGATGTGAATGATGGGGCAGATTGCGGAGCCCTGGAGGGTTTAATACAGAGGTGGGGGTGTAGTAAAAACGGTTTGGGAGGTGAGTTTATAAAAAACCTACTGATATTGGGCCCAGAGTGACCATCCAGTGTTGCGAAGCTGTAAGCCAAAGAGGACAGTCTAGAAGAGAGCTTAAGCCTGGGACTTAAACCAAGGATAGGTTCAAGCAACTGTGGGAGGGTGGCTCTATATAAAAATGGGGTAGTGGAGGACCTTTTGAATGAAATGACACCTGGAAGGTGCCCAGCCTTGCAAGGAGAAATATGTATTGACTAAAGGCCTTGGCGAGGGAGCTGCAAGGGTTAAGGTCATAGAGGAATGTGGGAGCGGACCTGGGAATGCTAGAAACCCTGCAGGTCTAAAGTCAAAGACCAGAGAAGTGCTGGGAACCCAGGACCTCTGGCAGTATGTGGGGGCCCTATAGGACTGTAGTACCGAGGAATCCAGAGATCCAGGAACCCCTAGAGGCTGGACTTATTGGAGACAGGCCTGGTGAGACTATCTGTCGGGATGCCGGTTCCAGAGACAGGAAACAAACTCTTGGGGTCCAGGATCGGGTGGACGGTGAGGTTAGCTGAGTGCCCTTGTTCCTGCAGGTACATTCGTCCACTGCACACCCTCCTGAGTGCACTGGTAGTGGTGGTGGCCCTCGGTGTGCTAGTGTGGGCTGCTGAAACCCGTGCAGCTGTGCGCCGCTGCCGTCGCAGCCACCCTGCTGCCTGCCTGGCTGCAGTGCTTACCATAAGCCTCCTCATTGTCGGGGCCGTGGGCGGCGCTTTCACCTTCCTGCTCTGCATCACAACCCCGGTGCTTTGTGAGTCTCTACTCTCCCTGTCTTAGCTGGGAAAATGGACTGCTCATGCTTGAACACTAGGCCTGCCCCGCACTGGTTCCTGGTCTAAGAGGGGACTGGAAACCCTGAAGGATATACATGTCTCCAATAACTGTCTTCCCGAGCTCTCTTTATTACCTTTTTTTGGGTTTTCCCTTGTTAAGTGCCTTAAACTGTCCTAGTCCTAATTTACTGGGATGTTCTTCCTGGCCACATCTCCCATAGCAGGCTAGCCTGCCTCTGGGTAAATTCCGCATTGTAGGCTGCAAGCTAAGGCCCTTGACCCTCTCTTGGTATTGCCCACAGTGATCCTGCTGCATGCTTCACTGCGCCTGAGAAACCTTAAAAACAAGATTGAGAACAAGATCGAGAGCATTGGTCTAAAGCGGACGCCAATGGGGCTGCTCCTAGAGGCACTGGGACAAGAGCAGGAAGCTGGATCCTAGGACCCTGGCATCTACATCCTGGATCTAGACGGCCCCCCACCCCATACCCAATATGGACCCTTTTCTCAGCCATTAAAATAGGAGCCTAGAGCCCTCTGGCCTGCAAAAAATAAAAGACACCTGTGACTGCTTACTCCAACCCTAAACTAGTCATCTCTTACCCCCCAGCCCGTTACCTAGGGACTAAAGTCTTCAGTCCTGATTTTGAGACTCAGTGACCTACATCGAGCCTTGAAACTGGGTTTTTTTAAGCCAGAGCATCCATAGCCAATCTCAAAACTGGACCAAGAGATACTCCCCTAACCCCAGTCTGAGACTGGTCTTCCATACTTCAAAGCTAGGGCTTGGGGCAGGACATTCCCAACTCTTGAGCTCTAAACTAAGGATTTTTCAGACCCTCCCCCCATCTGGCTTAGAACCCAGGTTAAGACGTGGCCAAATCTTGAGCTTAAATCCCAAGTGTCCTCAGTCCTCACCCCATTGAACCCAGATGACCCTAACCCTCCCCAGACCCAATAGCTTCCCTCCAACTCTATGTAGAGGTTTTCTCCCTTCCCCACAATGTTCCTAGTATTGAGGACCAAGGTATGGGGCTAGCTAGCAATAGCCCCCACTGGCAATGGAGCACATGTATTAGTGTTCCTGCAACAATAAAGTCAGTGAATCTCAAGCTTGTTTGGCCTCCTGTGTGAAGTTCTTGTACCTTTCAATGAACAACCCAGTGGCTGTCTTCAGTTCTGCTGGACCATACCTGACTGGGTTTAAATATTTGTGCTGAAAAGGTGACTTCTTTGGCCCTCAAGCCTGCTGCCTCTGAATTAACATTAATTAAAACACAGGGACGTAGAAATAGGTACTATCATTTTGGATATTCTCTTCTTATAAGTAGACCAGGAGTATAAGTGCAGGGAGACAAAGAAGCTGCCCCATCTCACAAAGCAAGTGAAGACAACAACACATGTATGTTAGCTGGACATTGTGACGCCGGGAATCCTAGCAGTGAGGAGCAAGGGGACTAGGAGTTGTGGCCAGCCCTGGCTACATACAATCTAGCTCAAGAAGACAAAACACATGACACTATTGTAAGCTATTTCCAGTGTTTTTTCTCCCCATAAGAATGTTGTTTTTTTTTTTTTTTTTTTCGAGACAGGGTTTCTCTGTGGCTTTGGAGCCTGTCCTGGAACTAGCTCTGTAGACCAGGCTGGTCTCGAACTCACAGAGATCTGCCTGCCTCTGCCTCTCGAGTGCTGGGATTAAAGGCATGTACCACCATCGCCCGGCAAGAATATTTTGTTTTCTGACTGGCCGTGGTTGTACATGCCCTTTATGCCAGTATAGATGGATCTCTGAGTACAAGGCCAATGTGGTCTACAAGTGAGTTCCAGGCCAGCCAGGGCTACACAGTGGGTCCCTGTCCTGTCTAATAAATATATACATATAATCTGGTCTTAACTAGAGGTGTGGGTTCCTGTGATGAAGCAGACAAAGAAACAATCCAGCGGTTCAGTTTATACATTTATTATAGAAATCCCCTTCCAGTGTGAGTAGTGTCTTGGGCCCAGATCCATTGATACAAAAAGAAAATTTAACACCAGGTAAAGGGGGTAGGGGAACCCCCAGTTCCAGAAAGTCACACACAATATAGAAAACACAGCTTATGTGGATTTGTTTAAAAAGTGGTAAATAGAGGAATGTCAAGGAGGACATGATGTGGCCTGTGGCCCATGGCCAGATGTCACCTGAGGGTTTTGCTGGCATCGACCAGTTGCCAGGTTTAACCACTGCAGCATCCCAGGATGGGACATACTCAAATGGCTCTGCTTCTTGACACACTCTTGTATAACCTCCTGACCGGGGAAGGTCAGCACAGAGGCCACGGGGAGAGACGGAGACAACAGCTCCTTCAGGCACCCCACCTAGACTTCCGTCCTTCCAAATGTGGACAGGAGCCCATCTGTCCAAGAACTCTAGTGGGAGGAGGCAGGGAGTTCACCCCACCTAGACTTCCGTCCTTCCAAATGTGGACAGGAGCCCATCTGTCCAAGAACTCTAGTGGGAGAAGGCAGGGAGTTCTCTTCATAGCGGTCTCTTAACCCCCGAGACTCTATATGGTCCATTTTGTTGAGGTGGGGTGGTGGCTCCTAAATGGAACAGGCTGGGCATAGGGACAGGAATGAACCCAACCAGGACTGAGCTCACAGCTTCCCTTTTATAAAATACCTAGTGTTGGGCAAAGACAGTGAATACTAAATCACAACTGTAAACAGAAATGGAGGAAGGGGCATAGTCCCCAAACCATCATCCCCCTCTTTGAAGCTAGCTGGGGCCCTCCAGTCCCCCAGCACAGGATGAGAAGAGATGCAGGAGTATCAGACATCCTTCTGGGCCCCAAAGAAGCCAGGGGTCCTGTGAGATCAAGCAGTTGTCCCTCAGAACCAAGAGCAACCACATCCCAGGGCTCAGCGAGGTTGACTGTATGTTCCCCAGACTGGACTATGTCCAGACCAACAAGAGGCTTATCAGGAAGGGTCAGACCAATGTCCCTGGGGTCTGGGGATCAGAACTGGAAGACTGTTCCCCCTCTAGCGTCAGGTCACTTAAACGAGCGCTCAGCTCCGGGGGATACAGGAAGTCCGTGTAGTATCTTTAGAAAGGACAGCAGGAATCCGGAAGACAGGGAAGGGAAGGGAACGGAAGGGAAGAGAGGAAGAGACAGACAAGACACACAGAGAGAGGAAAAGAGGCTTGTTAAAGAGGTGGAGACAGGCGCAGGACAGCACCTTCAGGCTCTTAAGCATGGGGTATGGAGTTTAGAAGAGAAAGCCATGGAGCACGTATGTCCCTTCTTCCCAGCACCCTGACTTCAAGGCTCACTGCCAGCTGTCATGTACTAGGGAGAATACATAGAATAGAATCCTTCTAAAGCTTGGGAAAGAACTCCTGCTACCAACATACAAGATCCCCCTCACCAGGACCCTAAGAACTAATGCAGGTCATGTCTGATAAAGTGACCCCATGCCAAGACCGCAGCTAGTTTCCTTGTGGTCCCACTCATCAGCTATCTTGACAAAGTGCTCCCTGGTCAGGATACATTCAGCATCTCAATCAATACCCCTACCCATCAGCAAAAGCACCCCCATACCTGCCGGAGACAGGGGGTGCTGTGAAACTCCTCGAGTGCGGGAGCGGTGCCTGGCTGGGAGGACCATATAGTGCCTGGCCCACTTCATAGCAGCGGGCATGGAGGAAGGGTGCGTGTGTTGGGCCCACATGTGGAAGCACAGGTCGGCGCTGGGGCCCCATGGCCAGTCCTGAATTCCGGATGTACCAGTCCCGGAGCCCCTCCAGGGCAAGGTTCTTATGGCCGCCTCGCTCACCAGCTGGAGGTAGCCGGGTGGGTGGCGGCATCCAGAGTAATGGGTTTGGATGCACTTCCAGACCCTCCACAGCTTCTGGGGGCAGGCCACAGGGCCTGGAACGAATGGCACGGGTGTTGGGGTCTTTGCTGCGGAGAAGGGGGCTGCTGCCATCAGCTGCATATATGGGTGGAGGACCAGGGAGCATGGCAAGGAGCCCATCTCTGCGGGAAAGGGGTCCTGGGACTTCAGGAGCAGGCAGCAAATCCCCCCAACCTGCCCCACCAGCACCACGGGGCAAGCCCCGGTCCAATGAATAGTCCAAGAGGAAGTCTCCACACACAGGTGGGAGTCGGGGGGGTCCACGGGATGCAGGGGCAGCTGAGCTAGGTCGGGCAGCCCGAGGAGGGTCTGGGGGACCAGCGGTGCGGGAGGAGAAGGCAGGGACTGGTTGGGGGCGCTCATACAGCACCTCACTGCTCTTGCAGACTGGGGGACCAGCAGCAGGGGGAGCCAGGGGGGCAGGTGGAGATCCTGCTCCCCCAGCAGCTGCCCGGTCCACCAGCAGGGCCTCAGAGCTATTGCTGCGGCGGGTGCGAGCTGTGAAGAGGGAGGCCCGATCTGAAGCAGGGTCAGGCCGAGGAAAGCCCATCTGTGAGTCCTGACTACCCGACCACTGGCGAGAATGGAGGCCTTCTGGTCTGGAGAACAGAGGTGCGGTAAGAAGAGCAGGGTCAGAAAAAGAAGACAAATGACGAGTGCCCTGACTGCCCCATCTCATTCTGAGCCTTCACTATCTCTAAAACAGGCCCAGTATTAGAAATCGTGTGCATGTAGCTACTAAGCAGAGTAAGGGCCACTGAGATTTGGCCCCAGACGGGAAGCCAGAGGGTAGGGCATGGAAATGCTCACCGGGATAGGGCCGCAGCTCTTACAGTAAATGTTTCTGGGAATGGGACGGAAAGGCTAGCTAAGGAAGGACATACATAGGCACCCTCCTGATCCCACAGCTCCTATTCTCCTGCTAAGGCTATTCTCATGGCTCCTTTCTACCTCCTGAAGGAAGCCCTAGGCCTTATGACCGGAACTAAAGGCTTTCTGAACTCTAACCCACCAGGTCTATGAACCAGCCCCAAACAACTGTCCCACCATGCACAGAAGCATGCCCCCAAAAGACAGGGATTCTGTTCACAGCATGGGAAAAGTAGGCATTTAAGGACTTAAGGAACGTTACAGTTTGGTGTGTCAAGGCTGATTAGTTTAAAACTTTGCATGGGCTCCAAACTTGAGAACTTTGGTTTACTCACAAGTTACTTAATTAACCTTTCTGTGCCTCAGTTTCCACTCCTATAAAATGCAAATAATAGCACCTCCTCAGGGAGACCTTAGGATGACAAAGGAGTTGCTATCCACCACAAATGCTACCGATGATTAGCAGAAAGTAGGCATTTGATACATTCTACCCAACATGCATTGTACCTGTGTCTCTCAAAGGCACTCACTTCACAAACGAGGAAGGAAAGATTCAGAGAAAGAAAATGACTTATCCCCAAAAATGCAGGAAAGCCCATATTCAATCTCTCACGCCTCTGCCTCCAATTCCCACACCAGCTTCAAGCCACCTTTCAAAGCCCAGTTGCCCATGTCCCACATCTTTTGGAAATTCCTATTCAACATCTACAGTTCGAACTAAAGGTTTCCTCCTCTGATACTCAGACCCACCCTCAAGAGTCCCCTTACTTGCAAAGCCGGGGGCCAGTGCCCCGGGTGAGGACAGGGGTGGCAGGCACACTTCGCCCCTCAAAACTGGAGGCACTCCTGGGCAGCGAGCGGGTGGGGCTAGACAGAGATGGCAGGCCCACATCGGGACCCAGGTTAGAAACCGCACTCACCAGTAGGCCCTCCTGCCAGCCCAGGATCAGGATCCCACTCCTAGTCCCAGGAAAGGAGGAAAAGGTTCCTTTTTACCTGGTGGGGCTGGCCACAGAGTTGCGCCGGCTCTTCAGGTCCCCATAAATATCTGAAGGGGGAGGTTTCCATGGGGCTCGCCGCTCAGGGCTCCCTCCGGATACTGCCCGAAACTGGTCCCAGGCCTTTGGTGGTGAGGGGCGCTCAGTTAGAGAGTAGCAGCTATGAGGGTCCTCTGGGTAGAAGGGAGAATAGGGTAGAATTCAATGAGAGAGGGCCTGGAAGGAGCAGGGCAGGTTTAAGGGAGGGGGGCACCAACA
Source organism: Microtus oregoni (assembly GCF_018167655.1). Classification (NCBI taxonomy): domain Eukaryota; kingdom Metazoa; phylum Chordata; class Mammalia; order Rodentia; family Cricetidae; genus Microtus; species Microtus oregoni. Next base: position 102,616 of record NW_024544603.1, read on the forward strand.
AGCTAAGAGAGGAAGCAAGGCAAACGTAGGAGCTGACCTGTAAGGTCTAGGGCAGAGGAGGCGGAGACAGGTGAAACTAAGGGCACATGGGAGCATGGGGCATGGCTAAAGAAGAGCTACAGTAGGAGGGGCTGAACCAACAGATATTCTGAGAGGACACGGGAGGGGTGAGTCAGGCTGGGGGATAGTTCTCACCATTATCATGGCTGGCCCCTGACTCTGAGAGGGAGCTGCTCTCCGAATGCAGAACTACATCCTCTACAGGGGAGAAAGGGAAAGGCACCCTGTCACTCCAAGGTCTGAATTCCATCCCCTGCACCGCTGGATAGCATCTCTGTGTGCACTGCCTTCTGCTACCTGATTCTGGCGCCTCCCCAAGAAGAATCCATCTTTGCCAGACACACAGACCTCTAATTCCAGCTACCTAAGAGGCTTTATGAAGCAGTGTGCGTGTGTGTGTGTGTGTGTGTGTGTGTGTGTGCGCGCGCGTGCACGAGTGCGTGTGTGCGTAAAATAAGTTCAATGCCGGTCTGGAACATGGAATGAGTTCAAGACCAGCCTGGGCAACTTACCAAAATCCTGTCTCAAAATAAAAAGCAACAACAAAACAAGGGAGCCGAGCAGTGCTGGTGCACGCCTTTAATCCCAACAAAGGCAGATGGATCTCTGTGAGTTCGAGGCCAGCCTGGTCTACAGAGTGATTTCCAGAACAGCCAGGTCTACACGAAGAAACCCTGTCTTGAAAAAAACTTAAAACAAAAAACAACAACAACAACAAAAACAAAACAAAACAAAACAAAAACAATGTGCTGGAGAGATGGCTCAAGGTTAAGAACACTTGCTACCCTTGCAGAGGACCTGGGTTCGGTTCCTACACTAGGCACTTCACAACAGTCTCTAACTCTAGTTCCAAGGGTTCCAAAGCCACTAGCCTCCACAAACACCTGTATGTGTGTGGTAAATGTAAACTCACGTAGGAACACATACATGTAAATAAAAATGAATAACTATTTTGAAAAATAAAAACAAACATGTAAATAAAAATGAATAACTATTTTTAAAAATAAAAACAAAAGACAGGCAGTAGTGGCGCATGCCTTTAGTCTCAGCATTTGGGAGGCAGAAGCAGGCGGATCTCTGTGAGTTGAGGCCAGCCTGGTCTACTGTACAGAGCAAGTTCCAGGACAGTCAGGACTACACAGAGAAACCCTGTCGAGGAAAAACTAACTAAATAAATAAACAATAAAAATAAAGAAGAGGGCCGGGCGGTGGTGGCGCATGCCTTTAATCCCAGCACTTGGGAGGCAGAGGCAGGCGGATCTCTGTAAGTTCAAGACCAGTCTGGTCTACAAGAGCTAGTTCCAGGACAGGCTCCAAAAACACCACAGAGAAACCCTGTCTCGAAAAAAAAACCAAAAAAACAAAAAACCAAAAAACAAAAACAAAAAATAAAGAAGAGGACTGGGGATGTAGCTCCATGGTAGAATGACTTTCTAGAATGCTGATCGGCTTAGGTTCAACCTTTACCTGAATCCAAGACCACCATAAACTTAAGTATTCATCTTCCTGTTGCTTACTGTTCAAGTCCTCTGAACCTCAAGTCAGGTCATTACAGTTCTCCTTGATGGGCATTCCCCTTGTAAGTCCTGCTCACCTCTCTGCCTTCAACGGCTGCTCAGCCACTCCACCACTCCTATATGTGTAAGCCATAGTCCATTCTCAGGGTCATTTTCCCACGCACTGGAGGGATGTGGGACCTGGCTTACCTTGACTGAACTGAGCAAGGCGTGTGCCCATGCAGACACCCTGGGCATTGACTAATGCTCCTGCAGAGAGTGGCAGCACCGGGAGGCCAAGGCGGGCCGGAAGTCCCTGAGCTGCTCTTCCAGCTCGTGCAGCCTCCACAGGGCATCCACCTGCACTTGGCGCCGCCGCCCGCCTCTGCTCTCCAGTAAGGTCAGGGGCCAGGGCCAGGCGGCGGGCAGCAGCTACAATCTGCTGCTGCACAGACACCTCACGCTCCAGGGCCTCAAGAGCCAGCTCCTGCACAAGCCAAGAGGGGTGGAACAGAGCTAAATCATAGAAATGACTACCCAAGTAGCGGGAAGTTGGCAGAGCCCATCTATACTGGAAATGGGGCCTGTTCTTCCTGGGGGAGTCTGTTTGCCTCAAGGGACAGGATGAGAAGGTGGGGCCTATGTATCTTCTAAAGATAGGAAGCTTGTCTTGACAAAATTGGGGGTCCCATACTGCACGGGGAACCCACCAGTTCAAACTCTTTCCCTTCTTAGCTCCTCCCACTCCTGGCCATAACCCTCATTCTGCCCTTGTTTGCCCCTGCCCCTCACCAGCACCATCCTGCTCCCCACACCCAACTGCTTACCTCAGCAGGACACAAGGAGTGGTGTACTGGGTTCGGGTGTGGTGGAGGGTAGGCACGTGCTGCAGGGGGCCTCCGGCGTACCAACTGAGGACGTTCACCAGGCTCCAGTGGGCACTCAGGGGGCAGCTGGCCAGTTAGCTCCTGGAGGGGATGGGGACAGAAACTACAAGGGTTAGTTGGAGAGATGACATAAAGTAGTAAGGGTACAAGAAACTATATCTTCCAAGGAGACTGGCCTTGCCCAATACTCCACATAGATCAGGTTCCTTCTCTCAAGATCTCTACCAGCAGGGTAGGAAGTATGGACCCTAAGTCCCTCAGTGGCCCCAAAAAATCTCTGGGCCATTGGGTATCTTGGAAATCTGGAGCCCAGAGTTCTTAGTTTTTATAATTATAAAAGCCCACTCTATATGCTGCACATATAACACAGGGACTGGTCTTCTGAATCCCATTAGAGTGCGTGTGTGTGCGTGCGCGTGTGCGTGCGCCTACGCCTGTAGCTGTGCGTATGTGTAGGCCAGAGGCCAATCTTGGATGATGTTGTTACTCAGGATACTATCTACTTTTTTTTTTTTGAGACAAGGTTTCTTTCTCACTGGCTTGGGACTTGCTGATTAGGATAGCCTGGCTAGTCAGAACGCTCCAGGGAAGCCATCTGGTCTCCGCTTCTCCAGCACAGGATTGCAAGTGCTGGCCGCCATGACCGGCCATTCTTTTTCCATAGTTTCTGAGGGTTGAACTCGGACCCTTCTGCTTACATGGTCAACTGAGCAATTCCCCATCCCCTGAGCCCTACTATTCCTTCAGGAAAAGCGTGTGGACACTCACACTGAGAAGGGAAAATCAGAGCTATAGCCAGCTGTGGTACATCATGCCTAGAAATTCCAGTTCTTGGGAGGCTAGCGCATGAGCTAGAGACTACCCTAGGCTACAGAGCTACAGAGTGAGACCCTGTCTCAGAAAACAGATGAACAGATGGATTAGATGGGCTAGTGGAGAGAAGAGAACAATAATTCACCCTGCGTCAGTTCAGGATGAGCTCTGTTGCCCAATTTTGGAAACAGTTTTCATTCACTTTGGGGAGGGGAGGTTTAAAATTATTGACAAGTGACTATGGATCAGCATTGGCATATTTCACTGATACTGTGACATCTAAGTCAAACTATGAGGACACACAGGGTGACAAGAAAACTCCTAATTCCCAGACAATTGGTTAGGCACCCATCACAGTAGTCTGCATGCCTAGGCACCCTGGCTCCTCACCGTATCCCACCTACCTCCCACCTCCTCACCCCCACCCCCACCTAATAGCCCTGGGGTGAGGCCCTCACCGCCTCCTGCAGACAGACTTTTCTGAGCTCTTGAAGCTTCAGGCTCAGAGCCTCTTGCAGGGCCCGCTGGCGGTCAAGCAGCCCTCGAAGACGCTCTGACTTCACCTGGGGGGCAGCCTCTCCAAACAGGGCAGCTGCGCAGGGGGAGGGAGCAAAGATGAAGACAAGCAGGACATCTTGGAGCAAGTGTGGGGACAGGGACCAACCCTTCCCAAGCAGGCACATGGAGACTCGGGGTAGGGAGGGGACAGCAGGAAGTGGAGGCAGCCGCTGACCTGGGGCATTGAAGGAAGGGGAGCTGATCAGCTGACCTTTGACTTCCATCCTTGTACTGTCTGGAGGCTGTGGCTGGTGGCTGGACAAAGCCTGGCAGTGACGCAGCACAGAAGGCATTAAGGAGGCATATCCCACGACACCCCCCAGTCCCAAGGCCGGTCCTACTTCCTATCTTCCAGCTAGGAACAGAAAGTACCCCCGGGCCCCACCCACCTACCTGGCCTGCCCACTCAGAATCTGTGTCAATGTCTGGACCCACTTGGCCTGGTACCTTGGTTCCCTTCCCATTGAGTGCTGACACAGTGAGTGGGAAGCTGGGCAGACTTACAATGCCTCCTCAGAGGCCCATAGGCCACAGCCAGGAATCTCACCTAGGGAGAGAATTAATGGTACAGGTTCAATTGAGTATACCAACCGCGAGCACGTATTCAGCCTTGGGTGCCTGGAACAGTTATCTGCTCTGTCACAATGAATCTTTGAAACCCCTCAGGCAGGAGCTCCGTCATTATTACCTTTCCTTAGGAGATGAGGGGTGGAAAGCACAGAGAGCTGAAATAATTGCCCAGTAAAGGGCTTCACATAGGACAAACCCCTCTGGTTCTATACAATTCCTCAAGACAGCAGCTCCAATCCTGCCATTTGCCTCTTGAGCACCTCGGTCCCATCCATCAGGCAGAAGGGCCTTTGCCCAGCCTGTGGCCACAGTCTAGGGCACCGGTTCCAGCCTCTCACCAGCGGAACCTTGCTTCTCACTTATTTTGGAGCTGTTTGAATTTCAGCACACAGTCTCACTCTGTAGACTAGGCTAGCCTGAAAGTAACTGTGTTCAAGCTGCTCTTGAACTCACAGCGATCCTCCTGCCTCAGTCTGCCACATGCTGGGATTACAGGCAGGCACTACCATACCCAGCTCATTCTGGGGCTTAGCTGCCGCTTTTAGAGGTGGTTCCTGAGTGCCACTCTCTCCCAGCTGCCGCTGAACAAGAGCCTGGGCCTCCCTGTACTGCCATTTGGACAGGGAGCAGGTTTGCCCCAGGGAATCAGTAGCTCCAGCACCCCAAATGCTGCTGCACACAGCAAGTAGCCCACAAATGTACGCCAGCTGGCTGAACAAGTAACCAAGTGAACAAATGCAAGAGAGCCGAGCCAGGTATCTAGACCCATCTGGCTCTGTACACGTTCTAATTCCACCCTGCTGCCCTGATGTAGCAAGGACTGTCCCTTGACTCCAGGGTCCCTCCAGCTCCTCCTCCCTCCCACCCTCTTCTGAAACTAGCACGGAAGTTATCCTGCTGGGATGGGTGAGAAAAGCCATCCACAGCCATGGGTAACCCATTATCTGCCCTTTTCTGTCCCTAGAAGGCCTGGATGGCCATGGAGCCTGCTTTGGCTAGCTGCCAGCCCTCCTTCTGCTTCTTTGGAGTTTGCTCCCTCCCTCCCACATCCTGCTTGGTCCCCCGCTGGGCAACCAGGTGACATCACCTCCCACCACCTGTGCTAACCTCCAAGGTAGGTAACTGGGAAGGCCTAATGGAGACAGCAGAGTTCCCATTTTAACCTACCTTGAATTTCACAGCTTGTCATGATGTTCTAGAAAAGACCCAGACAAGCAAGGAAGCCTGGCTCTAAGCTCCTTCCCCACGTTCACACTGTAGGGTATAATCAAACTGCCTACAAGGTCCCCCCAGTTTATCTGTTGTCTTCCTGGCTGTCCCACAGGGTCTGTGACCCTCCCTCAAAGGACTCATGGACTATCCTCAACATCAACGTGAGACAATCCCCAAATCCAGACACTATGCAGTGCAGAGGTTCAGTACGGCAGGGGTTCTTTGATGTCCCAGTTTCCTCTGTCCCTCAGTTCCTAGAACTCCTACTTTTCCCAGGTCCCATTTTCGTTTGGAAAACTTTTCACAAGGCTGGCCTGAACCCCTTTCCACCGCAACAGAAACCCAACTCCCCTGACCTCTGGGTCCATTCACCCCGTTCGCCACCATCAGTCTCATGCTCCTCATTCGAGTGCCTCAATGCTTCCTTCTTTAGATCAGAGCATCGTGGACGTCAACACAGGGTCCAGACAGGAACCCCGACTCCACCCTGTCAGCCTGACCTCAGGGACATAGCTAGGGCATGAGTCATTGGGTCACTGGGCAGGCTAGACTCGGGTCAACGCCCCACACCTCCATACCTGACTCAGGAACCTTTGCTTCTACTGTGCTGTGCTCTGCACACTTGCCTTGGGACTTAGGGCTGCCTCCCACAAGATAAGATAGCGAGAAAGCAGTCCGCTGCCACCCCCTGCGTCACCGCCACCCCTGCGTCACTAGCGCACCCTCACACAGGCCTCCGAGACCCTCCTATCCACCCCAGGGCCTTGTCATTCTGTGTCCTGTTGCTGGGACAGACTGTAGTATGAGAGTCACGGAGGGCACATGCGGGGACACACACACACACACACACACCCAGAGGCAGGCCCAGCAGGTTTTTCAGGTCTGCCCTTCTGACACCATAGCTGAGAAAAATTCCTGGCTGTAATGACTGTTTACAACCAAGATACTTCACCTGGGTGGCACTCCAACACTGTCAATGAGAGCCCCCAGTTCCACATCCTGCCACCACTTGAACAAATACACACGCAAAGCCTGGACTGCTCCCCAATGCTCCCCCCCCCCCACAGCACACCCCTTTCCATCAGTCTGGGTGAACAAATAGAGGGAGAAACAGAGCCTGAACAACATGGTTTCTAAATAGTTCAGTTGGCCTTTTCGGAGGCACTAGCCCTGATAAAGAGGCCACTCTGAAAAGTGGGAGGGATGGGGCAGAGAAGAGGGGGCTGAGTCTCTTTGCTCCATCCCTCTTCCTCCATTTCCAACCCAAAATTGCTCTCTATCAAGAAAGGAGAATGGACATGTGGGAATTTGCCCTGCTCCCCGGCT